>NC_056748.1:317650860-317740860 GCF_019279795.1 Protopterus annectens
GACCGTATGTCTAGCTGATACATTGGGTGCCCTTGTACCTGTGCCATACACACATGTACATGCGGGCAGTGTTACAATAACACATATGTGGTGTACCTTACACAATGGATACAACTTAACATGTCTCAGTAAAGTCATGCCGTGATGTCTACCCGGCTCAGACAGTTTACATATGCAAATGACAGTCATGAAACACATCTGTACTCACCTGCATACCACTAACACAGGGGTGTCATCTACTCTGCCATGGGCCATGTTCTCCGCATTACTGATGCATGTAGTACTCCTACATGGCGTTTGCAGTGGGCAGGGTGGGAGGAGCACTCCTGCATGTGTGCACACATGCCACATTGCTCAGCCTGGGCGTCTGTGTGACCTCCACAGACTGGACACACACCGTGCTGTGGGACATAGGTCCTGTGCACATCCCACAGGGACACACTGTGTCACTAGCCATGTGATAGCTCCCTTGCTGGTAGGGTGACACAGACCCATGGTACCACCACAGCGGAAGTACTGTATAGACATACAGTTGACATCCACCTCTGCCGTTCAGTGGACACTACCATGGGGGGGGTGACACTACTGTGTACATTGCACATGTGTTTACACACGGCCCTGCCAGACATCATTGTTGCACACATTGCACCTGCTACGGAACGTTTGGACATGGTTACTTGCTGTTCCCTCCATTTCGGGTACCTATTCTGCTACTACTCTGTCCCATATGTGCAGGCCATACATATCGTGTTTATGTACATAACATTAGGCCATCCCTCCATCATGCATGCTATGCCTGTGATACTGTCTATGATTTCTGAACATATCCATCATGACAGCTTTGCATTACACATATTTGACATAGTCACCCCTACTGCGAGGGATACGTGCACGTTGTGCACACATTCCGTATGACATCGACGGTATATGCCCATGTACATGTGTGCTGTGACACTATACATACATGTCCTATCCCCTGCTGTGGCACTTCATTGTTCGATATCCACTGACAGCATCAGCGTGGGTGGTAGCATTGTTCTGTGTTTGGAATCCCTATGGCGGACCTTGGGTTATCACGGCTATGTACATGTTGTCCCACTGCTGTGCACACGTTGTCCACAGTCGTTGGTATGCTCCGCGGCTTAGCATTACATAACCACCTTTCACCACTCTCTGCCTGATGGACAGGTATCTTTACTTACACACATCGTTCACATACAGTGCAGATTAGTCATACGTATCATGCGTTACACACCAGTACATCTCGTGGGTTCGACATACCTTTCCGTCCTTTGCTTCTGTATTCGTCAATATTTACCTCTAACTCCTTGCTTTCGATTCACTTTGTGTTCGGTATGAACATACGGTTTGAATATCCAGGGAGTCTTCCTTTTATTCGTCACCTGAGGCATGTGGGTTCATCACGCCAATAGCTGTTCCTCGGTGTGTAGTTATGCGCATATCACTGGTGATCCTCCTCCATTCGTACGTTACCCACGAAACTAGGCCATGGTTCATTCCTCGTGTGGCCGTTGGTTATTTGCACTACCTTCGTGGGGATGGTATGTATTGTATCATGTTTGTGTGACTGCATACGCTATGTGTGGTGTCAGGTACATTACGCTGTGGTGTTAGCCGTGGATTGTGTGTGTTGGGTATGGTATTCTGTTCGACATGTGGGTGTCCGTGTCCTGGCGGCGTCTGTCGATGGCGTTGTGCATTCAGATGTGTAACATAGCTGTTATATTCCTGTACACAACGGATGCAAGGATGCATCAGCTGCTGCTAGTGTTTCCCACGCGGCTTGTTGCGGGTATGCCGCTATCATTGACTGCCTGTATGTTTTTGCTACGGTTTTGTCTATTATCCCTTTGATATGTGCGATGGGGTATATCTGCGGATGTGGGTGACGAGTACGGGGTGTGGGTCTTGCATTTATACATACAAGATATGCTTGTGTGTGTGCTCCTTCCCTGCTTGGGGAGCTGCAGGTTACCTGTCTGTTGTTCTGGGAATGTTTGTTTTGTTGATGTCGTGTGGTGTCGGTATCGCCTGCATGTGTGCTTCCTGCACGTATTCCTCCTTCACATCGGTTATATATCTGCGGATGTTCGTCCGTGCCTACTATCCATTGGCATTTTGTCACTGATAGTTACGGTGATTGTGGTCCTGTACTTGGGACGGCCTGTATGCTACCGGTAGCCTCCTATTCGTGTGGCGCTTGCTTACTTAACGGTCGTGGAACACACAGCGGTATTTACGGGACCGTAAGTGTCCACGATCGGTGCCGGGATAGCACATTCATATTTTCGCCGTACATGCCTGATGCTGTGTAACATTGCCGACGTATCGTGTTGAGTCTACCATATGGCCGCCATACATACGGTCATGGTTTGTACATGCGTCCTTTGCATCTCCTGTTGGCTATGGCCCTGTGGTACATTCTGGGACATTTCCGCTTTGCATCGTTTTATGTCGCCACGCACCTAGCCACTGAGGAGATGTCAGTACTACTTTGTGGGTACTGCTGTACATACGCCTATGGTTCCTGTACTGTATGCCTACGCATGTTATTACACTCCGCCTGTGACATGTCACCTACATACACATTTTACAGTGGCACACATTACACACACACAGCGGAACACACGACAACCTCACCTCACACATACACATATTGCCGCCATAGCTCTCAACCTTCCATTTCCAAAATGAGGAACACACACATTCATAATGTGGAACACATGGGCAAAATGTAAAACACATACTAATGGCTTACTAACAACTTCAGCTAAGAAGGCCATAGGATGGTTAAAATATGCTGATTTACTTACAAAGAAGAACCTTTAATGAATTACTATGATTAATTTCTATTTACCAGGATTTCATTTAAATACATTCCTAACAATGAATGTGTGACAGACTCTTTCAATGTGGAACTTTGAGGAACTGCGAGGAACATGAACTGTTTTAGACCCCAAATGAGGTACGTTCCTCATAATGACGTACACTTGACAGGTATGATTGCCGCTTTCGCACCGACGGTTGCACACACTACCTACGTTGGCCGCATCGCCGGCGGCGGTGTGTACCTCCGCACTCATATCCTATGGATATGACACGCACATATCCTGTTACTGTACCATGGCCTGGCGATCGTCCCGACCCGCGGATATGTATTGATGCAGGTTGACATTTCCATGGCTGGCGTTCCCTGCTCTGCCCACCCTCCCGGATGATCGGGTTGTCGTTCACTATGTTTACTATGTGGAGATTTCGCGTCTTACTTATCTGTAAACTTGCATCCCTGGGTTCCATATTAACCTGTTGTACTTTATATCTGTGTATGTGTACATATATTTCTACGTGTGTACTGATATCTATTTCCGTATCTGTGTATGCACATAAGTACATATGTAGTCGACTTGCAGCGACAGTGGCAGCATACGGCTATGCCGTCTACTGTAGAACCGGCGTGCGGTTGAGGTGTTGGCGTTCCATGCTCTGCTGGCTATTGGGTGTGCAGTGTTTGGGTGGTGCCTTTGTTGGAGTCTCACATAGGTCCGCCCATACGGTACACATTACGGGCGGACATGTTTGTGTGGCGTCCATTTCACTGTGTGTGCAGGTAAGGAGGTGTCAGTCCATGGGGCCTACGCTGTCAAAGTATGTGCTATGCGTTCCCTCTTTGCCAGGGCATAGGCATATTGGGTACACCTCCATCTACCTACTGGGGCTGGCACAGTGTGTTCATGGCGCTGAACGCCCTGTGCCTGTGCTTGCCTTGGCAGTTGTGGCGGGCTTGGTGGCCCTACACCATTATGTCCCTGCAGCAGCTGTTTCCGCAGAATCATATTGTGTAGCATACAACATACTATGAATATGTGGGCACATGTGCCTGGAGAGTACTGCAAGGCTCCACCGGATGTATCCAAGCACCGGAACCGTGATTTCAACATCCCAAACACACGCTCTATGATTATTCTGGTTTGTGCGTGTGCCTCATTATGGCGTTCTTGCATGTGTGTGTGTGCAATTCTGATGGGTGTCATCATCCACGGCTCCAGTGCATAGCCAGCATCCCCCACAAGGTGACCTTGTGTGATGTCCCCCCTGGCGAATACCTGATACAGCTGTGAGGCATGCCAGATATGGGAGTCGTGGTAGCTTCCAGGGCTGCCAGCACACACATCCATGATAATGCCCTGCGCATTGCACACGACCTGGCAATTGATGGAGGGGTATCCCTTGTGGTTTATGTAGCGTCTACCCTGCTCCCCGGGCGGTGACTTGATTTCTATGTGCGTACAGTCTATCGCACCCAGTACCTCCAGGTATTGTGCCACATGGTGGAAGTGGCGCATATTGCTAGCCAACTCCTCCTGAGATCTGGGGAAGTTTATATACTCATGGGCATGTCGTAACATGGCATCCAGGAACTGGTGTAGTACCCTGGATGCTGATGCCTGTGAGATACCCATTATATCCCCGGTTGGCCTTTGAAAGGTACCTGTAGCCAGTATTCGCAAGCTCACACATACCTTTGTGTCCACTGGGATGGGCTCCCCTCTGTTGTCTCTTGTTCTCAGGCATGGCCGGCACAGCTCCACTATTTGCTGTAACGTGTCCCTGTCCACCCTGTAGCGCTCTACTATCTCCAGGTCTTGCAGCCCCTGGTAGGTCACCCTTGGTCTGAACACTCTCCTTCTCCTATGAAGCCTACGGTAGTTGTCGGCACCCTCCTCCGCAACTCCGTCTGTCTCTGACACATACCTATGCATCACGGCCACAGCGGCACCCAACATATACATATTAAAAGTTCCCCGTGTGTTTACACCCTACGGTGCGGCATTTGGGAAATCGCGCTGTGTGTTGTGTGCATTCACACTTTATACTGTTGTGCTGTATACCTGGTGATGTCATTGGGTGTGTCTGTGCAGCCGTATCTGTGGATTATCTTCGGTGTTTTACCGTTGCAACTGCAACGGTATTGCCTTTAGTGTTACATTACAGTTGCCTGCATTGGCTTAGCTTTGCATCTTACATTACTGTTTCTGCACGTTGCACCTACTATTGCCTGCAGTGCATCCTGCAGGCACATGGCATATGATGCATTTTGTCTGCTGCCGCCGTTATGCTACCTCTGTACTTGGCTGTGCTATTTCGGTTCTTTGCTCTTTGCATTTCTACTACATCCCCTACTATCTTTGCATTCCTATGCCTCCCCTTTCCCGTTATGCAGGTGTCTGCATGCAGAGTTGTCAGCTGCCGCCGTTTGCCCTTCCTGGATTGATTGGTGTTGATTGCTCATTACGGCTCCAATTACACTGCTTCCGCATTTCCTCATATTCTCCGCATTACCTTCCTATATCCGTGGTTGTTGACGGGGAGGCCGTCACATGACTGGGTTGGGGAACGTAGTCGTCCTCGTGCACATGCATCTATGCGGGCATTATGTACTCTCAGCGCATCTATTTCCTCACACGCCGATCCTGCTGCTGTGATGTGCATTGTACAGCCCATGTTTGCTGGCCTCCAATGTGCTTCCTCCTACAGTGGCACACCCCTCTGCGATTGACATGTATCCCGTGTAGGCCACTCCTCGGTGTACTACCGCTCGCCGTTGCTCCATCCTTACACCGCCCGGTTTTGAGATTCACTATTATCTGCCTCATTTGCATGACATTGACTGCTAATACATGGTTACGCTGCCGAACACTGCCGCCACTCCTTGACAACCCTTGCGCTGGGGTTGAGGCTTTCCATACATACTATGGTGTGTGGTGGCTGTGCATCTGATGTGTATTATACTGCTCTTTTAGGACATTCTCATATTATTTAATTGTTTTGCACCTTCTGTGCACATATCTGGGGGTTCTGCTGTGGTTTCTGCGTACATAACATTTATGTCATTATTTACAGTTTGTGCATGTTTTCTTTGGACATTCTCGGTGCCTTTCGCCATTGGCATATTGCACCTGTCTGATACCTGACGTTGACAGCCTTCCATTACTCCTTGGTCATGTTTGGCTAAATGTAAACCGTTTTTTTTTGGTTTACATTGCCGTGCCCTTACGCTACGCCTGCCCAACTTCGTGGATCGCTATTTGCCTTCATTTGCATGGTGCAATACCGCACACAGTGTAATTAGCATACCTACTGGGCGGCGAGGTCCGCGCCCGGTAGTGCACGTGGGATTGATTCATACCTGAATCGCTCGGTGGCCATATTTGGCTTTATAACGCCGATGCTATGCGGGCGCCTGGCGCAAGGTTCATGAATCCCGGGGATGGTGGTGACATTCCATATTCAATTTATACATTCTGTAAATGAACCAGTAAATCTAAATGGGTTTTCTCTCCTCTTTATTTCCATAAAAAAATATTTTTGTAGATCTTTATTATAAAACCAGAAACTGAACATAAGACTGTATTTATTCTTTTGATACTTCTTAATGTGTCAGACTTCTTAAGGACTCTGTAACAGAAGCATTATATGTAGCATTCTTTTTAACAATGCCAGTTTGAGATGTTCCACTTTTCTGGCTTAAATGTGTAATTTGCATTTTTCATATTTGGGTAAACAATACATTAAAATGGTATACTATTTCCCAAATACTTATTTTTGTTTCCTTGTTACCTGGTTGGGTAGACTGGTACACAGAATGTGTGACTTCAGTAGACAGTGCAGTATGGAAAACCACAAAGAAGTATTATGATATACGCAAACAGCTTGTAGAGAATGCTTTACTGCAATTAGTTAAGCATATGGCATGAAATATAAGTAACTAGTAGGATACAGGAAGATAACATGTAAAATCAGTCTCCATACATGAATAAAATTAGTCACATGAATGAAGGACACATAAGTAAGATACCGAATAATTAACAACATGCTTTCCCACTAATAGTTCATTGAAGACTAGTCAAGAATCCTAAACAAATTCTCTTTAAAAGAGATTTCAATGTTTTTTCTATTATTGGGAGCTCTGTCTAGATAGTGTTAGCATTGTTAACCATCCTATGGTATTCACCTTCTGCAGGAATGTCTATCAGTCAACATCATACAGAACACAGATTATTAGCGGCTCTAAAGTCATAGCCATGGTATTGTGTTTGAGACATGGATGCCAAGAAATTCACCTCAAGGGCAAAGCTCAAGAGGTCAGTCTTAACATCCATGTTGAGAACACAATTTAGGGTTACAGTCAGAGACCTGATCATAACTCTTTTCAGTGCATGGAGCTTCATCTGCTCCATGTGCTACTAATTACAGAAAAAAACTAATTAGAAAGGGCAAAGTGTTTTGCCATAAAGCACATATCGTCTTACATTAAGGTAAGAAAGTCAGAAAAGATAGAAAGTAAGAAAGACAAGGAGAGGCACCAGGCAGAAATCTGTTTAATTCTGCCACTGACATCTCCTGCCCACTACTGGTAGGTTTTATTGCCTAGCATGATAACCAGTTGTAACACATTAAGCAGGGGTGTTTAACATTTAAGATCTGGTCTCACACCACAGAGGTGCTTAACAGGTTTGTCTGTTTCACAGTATCTGAGTATAATCATGCACTCCATACACTATTATATTAACAGTCAAATATATAATATATAATAATATATAATAGTTATATAATAACTTTAGATCAGTAATTAAGGGTCTATATTAGTTTGCCGGGGTGGTATTCTGGCAAACACCTGTTCAGCGGCCCGTAATCTGCGAAAATACATCGGAAATTCACTGAATTTACTAACGGCAACTAAATAGTTGCCCAAACCACAATGGACCAACATTTATGTGACTCAACTCCCCACCAAAAGGACAAATATCTATCCCAGCAGAGTGCTGCCCCCCTGACATCTCAGATGCTCAGGTAAGAGCCGCACTCTCCAAAGCAAAAAACACAGCATCAATGGGACCAGATGGTGTCCCGGGCTGCGTCCTACATGAACACCAATAAGAGTTAAACCCAAACATAAAACTACTGTTCAATCTCAGCCTTACTACAGGATATGTGCCCAAAGAGTTGCGTACAGCAACAGTGGTCCCTCTCCATAAAGGTGGTGCCTAAACGGATCCTGGAAACTTTCGCCCCATAAGCCTGATTAGCTTGGTCTGCAAAGCTATGGAAAGGATCATCATGGACCTCATAAATAAAGATATTGGGGACCTACAAACACTGGATCCTACCCAGTTCAGCTTTGTTAAGGGCAGACCCTGCCTCTTAAACCTGGTTGATTTCTTTGAAACAGTCACCAAGGCCATTGACGAGGGGAAGGTGGTCCACACAGCCTACCTGGACCTCGCAAAGGCCTTCGATACAATACCCCACTCGGGCATTATAGATAAGCTCACCAGCTTAAATATAAACCCCTATGTCACTAGATGGGTTGCAAACTGGCTCAAGGACAGAACCCACATGGTTAGAATTGCTGGAGCCATGTCAGACTCCAAACCAGTTACAAGTGGTGTCCCACAAGGCTCAATCCTGGGACCTCTCTTGTTCGGTATATATTTCTCGGAGGTACAGGCCAACACGGAAGGACTGTGGCTGACCAAGTTCGCAGATGACTGCAAACTGGGCGCCATAATCGACTCTCCAGCCGACACAAGCATCCTCCAAAAGGGCCTCATAGAAACTGGTGCCAGAGCCATGGCCTCAAGCTAAATGCCAAAAAGTGTATAGTCATCCCTTTGGCAAAACAAAGTGCCACAAATTACCACATAGGTGGTAATCCATTAAGTACAGAAGAAGTAATTAGGGACCTGGGGACCCAAGTTGATAGCAATCTCTCATTTGACAACCACGTGGCCAAAGTGGTTAGAAAAACATTTTATATAGCCCACCTAATCATGAAGGGATTCACATCTAGATCAGGGGAGGTCATCGTGCCTCTTTACTCATCCCTCATCAGGCCCATAATTAAGTACAATGCCCCTTTTGGGATGTACCTTACCAGACACCTGCAGCAACTGGAAAGACCCCAAAAGTACCTCACCAAGAGGATCTAAGGGCTCAAACAGATGCCACATGCTGCCCGGTTAAAGAAACTCCAGCTCTACTCAGTGGCATACCGCCTGTTCAGAGGCGATCTGTGCCTGACATATAAAGCCATGTCCAACCTGGAATTAATGGACATGCTGCACCTCAGAAAATCCAAATCCCATCGAGCTACGCGCTCGAGAGACTTGAACCTCAGCACTGAAATAAATAGGACATGCTGGAGGGACAGATTCATAACCCAGAGGCTCCCTTCACTCTGGAATAAAATCCCAGTCCAGGTTAGGCAGAGTCCCTCATTGACTCTCTTCAAGAGGAATCTTGATGAGTGGATGGGAGATCGTAGGTTTACCCCGGGTATCACTTCTGTGTCACTGTTAGACAGAGACACAGTATACTAACCTCAAAAAAGGGCATAGCAAAATACATTTAAAATGGGTGGCGAAAGCCAAACACATTCTGGCTAGGCTTATAAATGCCCTTGGGCAGATAGCCTAGTATGAACCTATGAACCTATGAACTTCAAGATTGCATTACAGTGGAGAAAAGGGCAAAGTCCTGTAGTTGTCCTTTGTCCTTCGGACAACTACAAACCCAAATGATATCTAGTACTATGTTTAATTATGCCATGTGCCTCACTTTGTATATTTGACTATGTTCTACTGATGTTATATTTTAACTGTACCTGCTTTGTATTAGCTTACTTTTATATGGAGCTTTTCTCCCCCGGCCTCTGCTGAAAAAGGACTTGAGTCCAGTCAGACTTTCCCGGTCAACAAATGTAAGATAAATAAATAAATAAATAATGGGAAATGCTTTTCAGTCATGAGCTAAATCAAAATATTACTATAAGCCTAGTATGTTGTCCTTGCGCTCAGATGCACTATTAAACTTCAACAGTCTGCACTTAACAGTATTGCTAATTATTAGGGCACAGAGGCCTCACTGAGTTGTAGATGTTCAGCAGCAAGTCTTCCAGAGCAATTTTGCAAATGTAGAACATGAGTTTCATATTTACCATGGACGCATTGTCATTACCTGTTTTTAAGAGTACATCATGGGAGACAGGGATCAACTGTTTGCCAAATATTTAACTGCACATGTCCATCAGTGGTAATATCATACTTTTTAATTGTAACCTAACTGCAAATGGGTAAGGCAGGACATAGCAAGGAAAATAATTAATAGGGTGACCCTGCTGTAGACATAATCCCTTTTCTGTGGCATCCAGGAGCAGTGTTTGCTTACCTTATATTTCATGTTGAACTCCTTAAACAACCACTAGGTGTCAGATTAATGTGCTACTTTATATAACCATTAATGACAATAACTGGGATCATTGCATAGATAATTTGAGGGAACCCATGCATGGAAAAAAAGCATGTAGGAGCTGCCTCTGTCCATTATTAGTATATACCTGGAGTAAATTTTCTGAAGTTTCAGACTTCATATTCTTCAAAAAAAACACATGCTAGAGCAAAACCATTTTCAGCCCCTGTCCCTACACTATTTTGGATTTGTCCAGAATTCTTGCACTAAGAGGTTGAGAGGTATCTTACCTAGTAATGAAATAAACTCAAGGTAACTGGGAGCAGCCGAAACAAGAAGAAGAAGACTATATATATATATATATATATAGACTGGGCCCTCCATCTTTTTATTTGACCTGAAGAGTTTCCTGAACTATCTTATTACTCTATTAAACACGACTGATAAGAACATGGGTGTCTGAAGTATCTATTTTCTTACTATTCTAGACATTTCACATCACCTGACTACCAGCTTTTGCTTTCAGCCTATCAACATTTTGTCTTTAGTTTTTATTTATTTTATTATCCATGTGTTAAGGTAGAACACTGATCTACAATTATAAAGTTGTGCAGAAATATTCCGTCATAAATAAGGTGTGTATCAGTAAAGTAGCAAATATTTAGTTATACTATGTGATTAGATTTTCTAACAAATTTGTACTAATATATAGACACACACATAAAATAGAAGTAAAACATAAAGGAAAGGTGAAGGAAGAGGGGACTAGCCTATAGACCAATAGAAGTCTGACCAAGAAGAACTTAAGTATAAAGCAAAGTATTTAGTCCTCCTGACTATCTTGGGATTCAGCTCAAATGTTTTACTTTCCCTACTATCCTCTTGTGGCATTGGTATCCCTAGAGTTGGGCTGCCCAAAGATTAATCATTCCAGTTGTCTGACACTGAAAATGCCACCAAACAACTTTTGGATGGAGGGCATGTCCATGTTTAGTTGCTTAAACTGATAGAGCTGTTTTCTGCACTAACTGCTCCTGATGCAATTTTCTATTTTGATTAATCTGTTTGTCCTGGTGTTTTTGTTCTATGTGACTGATAGACAAATTACCTAGGTTTCACATTTCACTTGGCTTTTCATTGGTCAGTTTGCTTCTTGAGTGATAGATATACAGAGTATGTCTTTGGCCTTCTCTTCTCTGATAAGACTGAAGGCCTGCAAAAGTAAGCACTGTTTGATTCCCAGTTGGTGATTTTCCCACCTACCCTGACATTCCTTGTTCTGACTATTAAACTTGTTGATTTTTAAATTGCCTGCCCTTACTGTAAAATCAGCTTTGAAAGCTCCTCCCATTCTGCACTACTCTTGATAAATTGAATTATTTATAGGTACATAGGTAAGTACTAGGTTAGCTGTATTGCAGGCCATTTTAAGCCTAGCCAGTTTCCCTTTTTTTGTGTTCAAATTAACCTATCCCATTTGGTTAGGGAGTGGCCTTAACCATCCCATGGTCAATATTTTATATGAACACCAAAATGAGCCAAACAGTGTATAAAGGCCACAATCCACTACGAAAAATACACTGCTACGGCTGAATTCTCTCTCAGTCTTCTTTATTAAACAAATTCAACACACACTAAAGACTGAGCGCTTTCTTCCCTATGCCCAGGGATTTCATCAGAATCTATTTCTCTCATTATTTTCCCCTATAAATACCCTAATACAATTATGACATCATTCACTTCTCCAATTAACAAAAAGTAAAATACTTAAAGTGCAATGCGCTTCAATTTAAAAACTTCTATAATAAAAAAAAAATACTTAAAACATTATATTAAAATGCTTTACAGTAATACACTTTTTCATAACATATTATCTTTCTTATCAATATTTATATAATAAAACTATTTTGTATTATACTTGTATATATGTGTGAAAATACATGTATAAAAACTTTCAATTTATTTCATAGAAGCAACTTTTTTACACAGCAAGGGCTTGATTGATATTTCATTTAACCCTGGGGTTTGGCTTGCTTGTAGCTTAATTTGTCACCTTAATTCTTTTTCTTCTATGTGGCTTCTATAGTCCCCACCCCTAGGATTTTGTAGCACTCTTTCCAAAATACCAAATCTAAATGCAGTACCATTCTGACAGGTTATGGAATGCCTATACAGGGCATTATTCATATTCTTGGTAGATATTTGATATGTGTGTTCATATATCCTGTCCCTCAATCGTCTTTCAGTTTTACCTACATAAAAACTTGTACAGGATTTGCACATTGCCAAATATACCACTCCTATAGTCTGGCAATTTCCCTTCTCAAATCTAACCGTAGTTCTTAATGAGTTACTAATAGTAATGCTCTCTTCTGTGCATATATACTTACATTGGGAGCAATTCCCACATTTTGTAGTACCATACCTTCCCCTGTTCTTTGGAACAATTTCAAAGGCCTTTTTTAAGTTAGAACCTATCTTGTACACAAAATTTGGTTTTGGGCCCCCATAGCCCATAACTTAGAATTATTTCTTAATATAGCCCAGTTTTTATTCACTATTTTTTCCACCTCATATGCTTTACTTCCAAATGGGACAACCATAGCTTTTTCAAATCTTTTATTTTCTTGCTCACTTTTATTTTTCCTTTCTTTTATAGCACTCGGATTTCCTAATAGGGGCTATTTTTCCCCCATTCTTTTCTTACGTATCCTACATATTCATCTATTATTTTTGTTGGATACCCTCTTTCTTGAAATAACTTTGCTACTACCGATAATTCTTCATCTATATCCTCTTCCTTGGAAGTCATCCTTGCTATCCTTATTAATTGTCCTTTAATTATACTATTTTTTGTTTTATTGGGTGGTTACTTGTGTATTGTAAATAGGAATTACTAAAGGACGGTTTCCTATATACCTTTGATTTAAAGGAATCATTATCTTTCTCAATATATCTATCTAAATAATTTATCCCATTCTTTTTATATTCATATGTGAATCTCAAAAATTCTGTTCTTTCATTAAGGTATTTAACCAATACTTTAATTCTATTTTCTGGGCCTTTCCATAAAATAAAAATATCGTCCAGGAATCTTACATATAAATTCATATGTTGAAAGAATTCACTTTTAAATACTTTATTATGTTCCCACTCTAACAGCACAAGGTTGGCAACAATAGGGGCACATGAAGCCCCCATAGCTACTCCCTTGTGCTGCCTATAGTATTCTCCATCAAATATTATGTAATTATGGTCCAAGACTATTTCCATAAATTCCATAATTAATTCTTTTTTATCATCCTCTAGTTTGGTGTTCCTATGTAGACTCTCTAGGAACCATTCCAACCCTTCTCTTTTTGGGATAGATGTATACAAATCTACTATATCTGTAGTTAAAAAAAATATTTCTGTATCCCAAAGTTCTTCCCCTATCCTTCCTAGAAAGTCCCATGAATCATTAAGAATGTGCTCTGCATTCACTACCTGTTGTTTCAACCACCTATCTATTACTACTCCAAAGGGGTATGTTTTTGACCCACGTCCATCCATTATAGGTCTAAAAGTTAAATTTTCAAGCCCCTTATGTGTCTTTGGTATCCCAAATATAGTAACCACTATTGGTTTCCTTACCTTCAAATAATTATACAAGTCTTCTGATATTCTTTCTTCTATTAGATATTCTTCTAAATAATAATCTATCTTTCTGTGGCTAATATTAATTTCATTAACTGATGATAGGTGATACGTGTTTGAATCATTAAGCATTTCAAAGATTTTTGGGAGTATTCCAGCGTATCATACAATACCATTCCACCCCCTTTATCTGGCCGCATCACTCTAATCGTCTGTCTTCTTTTAATGATTTTAAAACTTCATTTTCTTTTTTACTCAAATTTTGATTCATGAGTGCATGTTGTTCTCTACCTTTCAACCTGTAAATATCTTCCATTATAGCTCTTTGTAAGATATTTAACATTGGATCTAATGGGGGGGCTATACACACTTTTATTCCTAGGTTCTATACTACTAGTTCTCCTTTTGTCTATTTTTTGTTCTTGAAACATATAGGCTAAATTTAATTTTCTTAAATACATTTTTAGCTCTATAATTGTTTCAGTACAGTCAAACCATTTTGAAGGTACAAATTTTAAACCTTTCATGCAAAGGTGAAAGTGTTCTTTACTTAACTCTATACCTGCATAGCTATATATATGATATCCTTGCAGTGTATTTACCACTCTATCTTGGACAATATTTTGTACCATCTCTCCCTTTTGTTCCTGTACTTTTTGTTCCACCCTCCTTCCTGATAATCCCGTTCTTCTTCTTCCAGTCCTACATCCCTTTCTTGTTGGTATTGAAAAGATTGTGGTTCGTATATTTCCCTATTGTATTGCTCTTTATTATAATATTTCCCCTTTATATCGTGTCCTTGTTTCCCTTTATATGCATTTCTATTCTTACCCATTGTCTCTATCTTTTTTTATTATATATGCCCTATTCTACAATGACCCCCCCCATTAATATTCCAAAACGTGCACGCTGATTGGTCAGCATGCACGTTGTAAATCAGAGTTATAGTAATGGAAAAAGGTCCGTTCGCCCAGACTTTTTCCATTAGTATAACTCTTTTTTTTTTTTTTTTTTTTAACAGCAACGGAGAATGCAAGATCTCCGTTGCTTGTTACAACCTGTCTTGCCATGTTAAACAAGTTTAACACAGTGAGACAGCTTTTAAAAAAAGCAACGGAGCATCTCCATTGCTTTTTTTAAAGTTGTCTTGCTATGTTAAACCCATTTAACATAGCGAGACAGGCTATAAAAAACAACGGAGATCTTGCTTTCTCCGTTGCTTTTTTCAAAATTGTCTCTCTATGTTAAATGGGTTTAACCTAGCGAGACAGCTTTAAAAAAAGCAATGGAGATTCTCAGTTGCTTTTTTTAAAGCTGTCTCGCTATGTTAAACTCGTTTAACATAGTGAGACAGGCTGTAAAAAACAACGGAGATCTTGCTTTCTCCGTTGCTTTTGCCCACAGCTCTGATGTACTGCGTAAATATACGCATGATCAGTACATCAGAATTGCCGCAGAATACCAGACAGCTGCAGAAGGGCAGCAAGGAGGCATTATACAATGCCATTATTTAAGAAAAGTAATTATTTTTTTTCTTAAATAATGTCATTGTATATAATAATAACCACTTCTGGGTGTGGATAATGCTGGATTTACCCACGGTTGGCTTTGTTTGGCCACTCGGGCTTCGCCCTCATGACCAAACCACACCAACCGTGGGTAAATCCAGCATTACCCACACCCAGGCGTGGGTTATTGCTATATTCTCCTTATACTCATTCAAGTCTCTTTGCATTTTCTTACATTTTGTTTCAAAACGTTTATTACATTTGTAGTCTATGTTGTCCATTTTCTTATAATATAAACTTTCATATTCTGTAAATAAAAGATCATTTTTAATTTTCTTATCCAATATTTCAGCTTGTCCTATTAACATACTCAATTTCATGTCATTATTTTTTATAATTTTTTCCATCATTTCAATCCCATATCTATTGAACATTTCCACAAATTCAGCACTTAAATTCTCATCATATTCTAAACCAAAGGGAAACTTGCAAACCCTGAGTCCCTTGGGTACAACTTTTTTTGTGACACATTCAGATAGTTATCCATTTTCTAATTGCAAGATTTAATTAAAAACATTTTCCCGAGTCCCTTGGGTACAACTTTTTTTGTGACACATTCAGATAGTTATCCATTTTCTAATTGCAATTTTTTAATTAAAAACATTTTCATTTCAGAAGTAAAAATCATTTCTTTCACATTGCCTTCAAGTTTATCCTTTTTGCTACTAGTTTTGTTTTGTATTTTATTTAATAAAACATTGTCTGCAAAGACAAATTGTTTAGCTAATAAAAAATCAAATCCTTTTCCATGTCCAATGTCACTGTTTTGTACTAATACTCTTTCTGAATTACTCGCATGTTTTTTCAGAGTATAACTATGTCCGTTACTGTTGTATACACTTCGCTCCTTTCTTTGACCCTGACTGGATCCATAAAACAAATTCCCATCATATCTGCCCTTAAACACAGTTTCTTTGGGTCTCGCCCCCGTTCTCCTGGCTTCGGATGTCTCCTCAGTACAAATCATAGAGCCTTGCCTCTTTTTTATATATAATTTTATATATTATCCCTAATGAGAATAATTGGGATCATACCATAGATAATTTGACATCCGTGCAAGGAAAAAAGCATTTAGGAGCTGCCTGTGTCCATTAGTAGTACAGGGGTCAGTCCTGGGGTAAATTTTATTGCACTTCATTGTGCATATTCTGAAAAAAGTATACTTTGCTTCTCACTCTCCATTCTGCTGATTTACTTGCTCTGAATTAATTATCCTGACTGCAGAGCCATCCAGGCAAAGCTAAGCACTTGTAATCAAATATTGTACTTCTTTAGCATTATGAAGCAAATTATTGCTGTTTTCTTGATTTATTTTCTGCCCTGATCTGTTATTTTTTTTACTGAAAAGTGCATTTCAACTCATCGTTCTTGCTGTTAGTTTGTTTGCCTTAAAATCACCTTTCCAAGTGTTGTCTTGCTAGTTTATTAAGCTTGGTTGTGGTAGCATTACACTGCAGAAATCTTTTTGTGTTTTTACGTTATGTGGACTAGAATTATACATTTAGTGGCAGTAGGTGATTGAGTGGTCTATCTGATTTGGGAAACGCATAAAAGGTCTCTTTGGTTTGGACATGTGCTGAGGAGGGATGCTGGGTATATTGGGAAAAAGTTGCTAAGGATGAAGCTACCAGGTAACAGGAAAAGAGGAAGGCCTAAGATAAGGTTTATGGATGTGGTGAGAGAGGACATGCAGGTGGTTGGTGTGACAGAGCAAGATGCAGAGGACAGGAAGAAATGGAAACAGGTAATCTGCTGTAGCAACCCCTAATGGGAACAGCCGAAAGAAGATGATGATAAAAGGTCTCTAGGTGCTGTCATTTTATTGGCCAGAGGGATCATTAGTCAGTTTACTGTATTTTCAGTGCCTGTATACATTCAGCACATTTGTAATGAGCTGCTCATCGTGCAGTGGTGTTTAGCAGTGCCATGTATAGACACAAACACTTCAAAAGTTCAAAAGCAAATTTTCCCTATAAAATTGTACTCTGTAACCCAGTAAGTGTAGAACAGCTACCTTGTGCATTGATAAGCTTACAGCAGCTAGTTTTGTATGTTGAGCAGCACTGCCTTTAAATTGTAGTATCATATAGCCTAGTCTAGTTACTAACCCAGAAAGCATCCTCAGTAGCTCCGTTAACCACTGTTCACCACACCCTTGTAAATCACTAATCACGGGACCTGACAACGTTGATAGGCAACTTCCCAATTTCTTTGTAGCCAGTTTGGTGGATATGGATATCTTGAGAAAATGCAGCAATTATCTCATGTTCACTGATAACCACTTAATCCTTAAAGAAACAGATACAGTATGTGAGAGATGTACATATGTCACTGGAGGCAAAACTCTCATGTAGAAGCACATGTAATACAAAACAGGTTGTCAAAATCACACACACTACATCTACTCCCTATAGTACAGACAACACACACTACATCTACTACACATAGTACAGACCACACACACCTATATACCAACATCTGCTAAGGAACTTAAATGCAATCTTCCTAAACTACAAAGTTTATCCTCAGCAAACCCATAAGCATCAAACAAAAGCAACACCAAATACCTGACATACAGACACTTTCAGTGGAGCCCCAAATACAAAGCTCATAAAGCAAGCGCACACACTACCCAGGACTTCACTCCTATGGGATTCCATTGTACAGTACACTGATGCCTCACTCACTGGGCTGGTCAGAGATAATGGTTAGTTGCCTGTCAGGAGCCAGCATTCACCAAGTTATGCATGCACTCAAATCATTGACTCATAATGGTACCTGTGTTGCAATTCTAGTTGATATAGGTGTGAATGACCTGAGACATACCTCCCTATACTATATGCAGAGAGACATATATGTCTGAGACTGTGGCTCAGGCTGGTATGTGCCTAGCACTGAGCAGCATTCTACTTTCACCAAGGATGATGCCACAAAATGAACAAAAGATGATTGACTTGAATAATTGGCTTAGTTTCTGGTGACATTCTAAGGGGGATAGTCAGCATGCAAGGACATGATTAAAAATCCACATTGATTTGAGAAGGATGGTCTTCACCTCTCCCTTCTAGGCTTCTGAATATTGGCTAAAGCTTTATCCCCCCAAAAGAGCTTTTTTATGTAATGCCAAATTGATAAACTTTACAACATAAAGGCAACCCAAGGAAACTTTAAGGCATTGCTGTTCAGTTCCAAGAGCTTAAACAAGAAGCTCCACTCCCTTTAAGCTTGCCTCACCTGGGGAATGTTGATGTCTGTGCAGTTAACAAGATATGGTTTAAAGCCACAGAACATACTCTGGCCAAGCAAGATTTCAGTGCCTTCCACCCATTTATATAATCAACTCCACAGATAGGGACTAAAGGTGGTGGAGTCCTGATCTACATCAACAACAAACATACCTCTAGGTTGATTAGTAAAGTGAAGTTGAAGTTATGGAGTGCCTGCGAAGTGAAGGATTTGGTGTCAAAGGATCACAGCATGATGGAGTGAGTCCACAAAGTAAGGAGAAACAGGAAGATCAGGAGATATCTGAAGAAGAAATATGGGCATGGGAAAGAAAGATTTAATATGGTGTAATATTTATGCAAAGGAAAAAGGAAAACTAACCAATAGAAAAAGAGCAGCACCAAAGATATTTGAAGAGAAATACAGGCAAAGGAATATGGATATGGAAAACTCTACAATACAAAAAATAAGACAAAGAGGAAACATAGAAAAGGAGATCAGTAATGGAGAAGTTAAAGTAATAGAAACTGAGGTTATAGAGTACCTTCAAAGTGAAGGATTCAGTGTAGAAAATTGAATGCAGAAAGCACCACAACAGGGTAGAGCAAAGGATATCCAAATAAAGGGGAGCCCGTTAGAACAAGAAGCAATTGGTCAGGTGCCGTATCAAGATATTTTGGAGCCTTCCACAGGAAAACTGTATAAATGTTCACTTGAAGCTAGATAGTAAGGAAAGGAACAGGAAACTCTGAAAACTCTGATGCAGTCAATGTTGAGTGATAGGCCAGTGAGTTCCCATATGACAGAACAACAGATGGCACAGCATGAAATTGAAGAGAAGGTGCCACAGGAAGATGCTATTTCTATAGAATGCCTGCAGGAAATGGAAAACAAGGGATGTGCCCTCAGTTTGGAAGAAAATGAGCTAAGAGAAGAGTTGCTTGATTTAATAGACATGGATAGATATATTAAGACCAATTAGAGAAATAAACTGCGTAAATAGACTGCAGAATGTCAATAAAACTCAGTCAGAAGTCTGATAAAACAAGGAACAAACTCAAACAGTTCCAATAGTAGTAGGAACAATGGGTCTTATAAAAAAAAGCTACAATTGTATTTAGATATGTTACCAATCCATGTAACTCTGTACGAATTGTAGGAGTCATTACTGGGCACATTGCAGGTGCTGCGAAGAGCACTTTTGGCTGACATCAAAGATTGAAACAATACTAATTTCATGAACTTTAATCATACTTTGACTTGGGAATGGGGTCCATTCCCTTCATAGTATTAGAAAGCCAAAATATTTGGAGAAATAAAAAAGATTGGTTAAACAGGATAATGAGCTAGAGTTGATTCATGTCCAAATTACTGTAGACAGAATCCCATAGCATACCCTAGCAATCTTCTTTTTAATTTCTCCAAGTCTGTTGGGTTACTAATAACATTCATGAAATTAGTATTGTTTCAGTCTTTGGTGTTAGCCAGAAGTGCTCTTCGCAGGACCCACAATTTGCCCAGTAATGACTTATGCAATTTGTACAGTTACATGTGTCAGTAACATATCTAAATACGACTGTAGATTCTTTTTTTATAAGACCTGTTGCTCCTACTACTACTGAAACTGTCTGGGTATCTTTATTCCACATTGCTCTTTGGTCTGCCTACAAATCTTGATATTTTGTGACTTTGTGTCTCTCTGTCCACAAGACAATGTAGTCAATGGATGCAGCGATTTCAATAATCCGTGCTACTTTTGTCTTCTTTTCATGGACCACTATATTTGTTTTTTTTGCAGCTATCTTTTGAACGGTTGGTAATGGGTGATCCCATGTGATGTAGACATCATTTTCTATGATGCTTTGTGCCTCATGTTTCCAGTGTTTTTCAGGTACTTCAATATTATGTTTGCACAATCCCCCGTACAAAGGTCTTGCCACATTATTATGCCTTTCAGTATACAGTCCTTCTGCCATTAGTGTGTCACAACCAGCAACAAGGTGTGCAACTTTTTCCAATTCAGTTTTACAAAACCTACATTTGTCTGTTTCTCCCATATATTCAATGGACTTTGTAAACCAAAGTGTATGTAGCCATCTGTCTTGGGCTGCTAATATTGACCTTTCTTCTCTTGGTTTAAATCTACCTCTCCTTAACCATTCCTGCATCCAGTACTGATCAACATGACGCTGCTCCAAGAGTTTTCTATACTTGGAACTATATTTATGCATTTTCCACATTTCTTGCCTTCTTATCTGATCCTTCACCTTGTATTCTCTCTCTTTTTTTTTTTTTGGCACATTCAGTTGCTGCCTGATTTTTATCTACTTCTGGTCTGATTTCTATTCCCATGTGATGCTGATATGCTTTTGTTCAACTAAGCAGGGAAGGCATCTTAGACTTATTCTCTTCATGTTTCAAAACTTTCACTATGTTTGGGTCTTGTGAGGTCAGCAGATACGTATGCAGTCCCACTATTCCAGATCTATATGTGTAGTCAATTTCAAGGAGGCACATACCTCCTTCAGAATGGGGAATATATTGTCTTGGTATACACTGATTTTTATAAATCATTTGAGCATGAAGCATTGTTCTTGTTTTCCTGTCCAAACTAACCAACACCTTTTGGGGCCAGTCAATCACTCCAAAACTGTAAGTTAGGACAGGAAGAGCAAATTGGTTTATAGCTTGGATTTTGTTTCTAGATGTCAGTGCTGTTTTAAGTCTTCTAAAATATTCCTTACTGAGTTTTATTCACATCTGTTCATGTTAAATTCTTGATACTTCATCAATCCCCAAATATTTATATACTCCCTCTTGCTCAAGTTCTTTTATATCACATTCCTGTCCCAAACTGATGTTTCCTTGGTGCTGCAGCTTTCCTGCTTTAAAGGTTGCTTTTGCACATTTATCAAGACCAAACGATATTCTTATAGCATCTGAAAAAGTTTTAACCACTTGCAGTTGTGCTTGTTCCTCATCTTATGAACTATACAGTTTTAAATCATCTACAAAAAGAAGATGAGAAGTCTTCATACTTTGTTGTTTTCTGGAAGTAAAAATTATAGCCATGACCTAATTTGTTACGTAGACAGCTTAATGGGTTAAGGGCATGACAAAACAGCAACGGTATCAAGTCACCCTGGAATTTCCCCCTTTGAATTTTTATGCCTGGAATAATGATTTGTCCTTTATTATGGCTTAACTGTAATGTTAACTGTTTCATGGTTGCTGTAATTAATCAGTGTAGTACATATCATATATATTTTTAAGCACACTCTTGTCCATGAATGTGGGATACTATCAAATATTTTTTTGTAGTCTATCCATGCCATACTTAGGTTCTTCCCCTTTTTTGCAGTTCTCCATTATGACTTTATTTAACATCAAATGATCCTTTGTTCCATATGACTTTTTTATTACCTTTTTTTTCTATTGACATGAGTGAGTTTTCTTCTAAATGACTATAAACTTTGTTGGCATCAATTCCAGTGTATAGTTTATACATCCCCAGAAGGCAAATTATTGGTCTGTACTTTTTAGGATGGCTTGCAGGTTCACTCTTAAGTAGAAGTATTGTTTTTCCTGTTAGACAGGCTTGTGTCTGTTCGGGATGTGCATATAAATCGTTCTTACTCATGGCTAAATCTTCATGTAAAGATGTTAATACTTTTCACCAGAAGTTAGGTACCGCATTTGGGCCTAGGGTCTTTCCAGTTAGGAGCTTTTCTTAACTTTGTTTCAATCTCTCTGGACGTTATTTTATCCTATTGTATATCCTGTACCTTTAAACTTCTTATTCTTTCTTTTACTTCTACCATTTAGCATCTTTGTTTTGTTGCAGAGGGTCTTCATAGATATTTCTTCAAAATGCATATATTTCTTCTATTTTTAGTGGTGTTTCATTTCCTTTTGCCTTGTTTCCCAATTCTCTATAAAACTTTTTTGGATCATCAATGAATTACTTGTATACTTTTCCTTTATATTTATCTGTGTATCTTCTAAGTTTTTCTTCCTGTGATGATATTTTGTTATTTGTGATGGTGCACAATAGCTCCTGATCTGATATTGTGTGCTGCTTTTATCACATCTATCTTTCTGATGGAGTACTTCTCTTAATCTGTTCCCTCTTCTATACTCTTCTAACAGTGACGTTTCTCAGTTTGATACTTCCATGATGGCATTCGATTTCTCCCCTTCCTTTCCTTTACTACCATTTGTTTTTGTGGTAATACTTTATCTATTATTAATTTAGCTGCACAGTAATGTATCTTATTTACTTCCATTATATCGGATGAATCTCTATGGACAGTCCTAATTACTGTGTTCATTTGTTTTATCAAACTTCTAACTTTTGGGGTTTTATTGACTTTCTGTAGTCTATTTCTTTCATTGATCTTAATGTCTGTCCATTTCTGTTAAATCAAGCAACTCTTCTTTTAGATCATTTTCTTCTACACTGAGAGCACATTCTTTGCTCCCCATTTCCTGTGAGCATTCTATATATAATTCAACACCATCTTCTTGCACAACATTCTCTTTGGTTTTATCCTATCATCCATTGCTTTTTCATATGGGAATTCACCAGCTTATCACCCCACAACATTGGCTGCATCAGAGTTGCCACAGTTTTGGGTTCCTCCCCTTGCTGTGCAACTCCAGCTGAAAGTTTGTATTGGTTTCCTATGTAAAGCCCTAAAGTATCTTCATCTGGCAACTGATCAGATATTTCCTGTTCCACTGGTTTTGCCTTAATTTGGGGATCCATTGCTCTATCATGCTGTGTTGTTTTCCGAGTTAGATTTTCTACACTAAATCCTTTACTCTACAAGTAATCCATAAATTCAGTTTCTATTTCTTTAACTTCTCTATTAATAATCATATTTTCTACTTTTCCTCTTTGTTTTCTTTTTGTATTGTAAAATTTTCCATGTCTGGATGTCTTTGCCTATATTTCTCTTCAAATATCTTTGGTGCTGCTCTTTTTGTATTGATTAGTTTTGCTTTCTCCTTTGCATAAATATTACACCATATTAAATTTATTTTTCTTTCCCATGTCCATATTTCTTCTGTTGTCTCCTGATCTTCCTGCTTCTCCTTACTTTGGGGACTTATTGTTCCATCATGTTGTGGTGTAACCTGTGTTAGACTTTCCAGAAACATTTTTATTAAATTTTGTTAATAAACATGGACATAAAATATTAAAAATAAATAATATAAAACATAACTATTTACACTACATACAAACATCCATGATACACATTTGTTTTATCCAAGAAAGGTAATCAATATTTATCTAACAATCTCTCCAATTTTTGGCAAGCTAGTCTTTTGTGTGTTGCATTTGATGATCGCTGATAAATAGTTTGCATTTCTTAATAAAATAAACTCATTAATCATAAGATATTGCTTATTTTTCCACTTCAATGTAATTATTTTTCAAGCAATAGCTAGAATTAACCAAAGAACAGGTAACTGATGCCTAGGAATTACACTTGGGGTAGGAACATTGAACAATATCAAAGAGCTAGTAATTTGACAGTTATCAGACCACAGGGCTTTTGTAAAATGTCTAAAATCAGTCCAGTATTGTGTGAGAGTTCTACATTTGATGAACATATGAACCTAGTTGGACTCGAGAATATCACCACACCTCCAGCATTTGCTTTCATTACTCTTGGTTATAAGTCTGTCTTCCATGATGAAAAACATTTTGTTCCTCTTTTTAGTCAAGTCACTGATTATAGCTACCAGTTTAGTGAAGTTAAATTTAATAGTCTCATTCCACTTATTCTTAATATTATTCCTAGATAATCTATCTTATCATTTTTCCAGTTGAATGTATTGTATTTTTGCAAATTGATATTTATTTTCTTATTGATTAAAAGTGTTTTGGTTTTATTTTGATTAAAATTGAGCCCTGAGATTTTTCCAAATAGAGTTATGGCATTCATGATATGTTGTAAAGAGCCTTCTATGTCACTGGATGCTAGTAGAATATCGTCAGCAAAAAGCTAAACTTTTGGACAATATCCCTCATTAACTTGAAATCCTTTGATATTTGGGTTATTTCTAATAAATGAAGCAAAATCTCAGCCTTACTACAGGATATGTACCCAAAGAGTAGCGTACAGCAACAGTGGTCCCTCTCCAGAAAGGTGGTGCCTCAACGGATCCTGGAAACTATCGCCCCATAAGTCTCACTAGCTTGGTCTGCAAAGCTATGGAAAGGATCATCATGGACCTTATAAATAAAGATATTGGGGACCTGCAGACACTGGATCCTACCCAGTTTGGCTTTGTTAAGGGCAGATCCTGCCTCTTGAACCTGGTCAATTTCTTTGAAACAGTCACCAAGGCCATTGACAAGAGGAAGGTGGTCCACACAGCCTACCTGGACCTCGCAAAAGCCTTTGATACAATACCCCACTCGGGCATTATAGATAAGCTCACCAGCTTAAATATAAACCCCTATGTCACTAGATGGGTTGCAAACTGGCTCAAGGACAGAACGCACATGGTTAGAATAGCTGGAGCCATGTCAGACTCCAAACCAGTTACAAGTGGCGTCCCACAAGGCTCAGTCCTGGGACCTCTCTTGTTCGGTATATATTTCTCGGAGGTACAGGCCAACATGGAAGGACTGTGGCTGACCAAGTTCACAGATGACTGCAAACTGGGCGCCATAATAGACTCTCCAGCCAACACAAGCATCCTCCAAAAGGGCCTCATAGAAACAGACAACTGGTGCCAGAGCCATGGCCTCAAGCTAAATGCCAAAAAGTGTATAGTCATCCCCTTTGGCAAAAAGAAAGTGCCCACAAATTACCACATAGGTGGTAATCCATTAAGTACAGAAGAAGTAATTAGGGACCTGGGGACCCAAGTTGATAGCAATCTCTCATTTGACAACCACGTGGCCAAAGTGGTTAGAAAAATATTTTATATAGCCCACCTAATCATGAAGGGATTCACATCTAGATCAGGGGAGGTCATCGTGCCTCTTTACTCATCCCTCACCAGGCCCATAATTGAGTACAATGCTCCTTTTGGGATGTACCTTACCAGACACCTGCAGCAACTGGAAAGACCCCAAAAGTACCTCACCAAGAGGATCAAGGGGCTCAAACAGATGCTGTATGCTGCCCAGTTAAAGAAACTCCAGCTCTACTCAGTGGCATACCGACTGCTCAGAGGCGATCTGTGCCTGACGTATAAAGCCATATCCAACCCAGAATTAATGGACATGCTGCACCTCAGAAAATCCAAATCCCATCGAGCTACGCGCTCGAGGGACTTGAACCTCAGCACTGAAATAAATAGGACATGCTGGAGGGACAGATTCATAACCCAGAGGCTCCCTTCACTCTGGAATAAAATCCCAGTCCAGGTTAGGCAGAGTCCCTCATTGACTCTCTTCAAGAGGAATCTTGATGAGTGGATGGGAGATTGTAGGTTTATCCCGGGTATCACTTCTGTGTCACTGTTAGACTGAGGCACAGTATACTAACCTTGAAAAAGGGCATAGCAAAATTAATTTAATATGGGTGGCAAAAGCCGTACACACTCTGGCTAGGCTTATAAATGCCCTAGGGCAGATAGCCTAGTATGAACTAGTATGAACCTATGAACCTATAAAAGGTTCCACTGATAAAGCGAAAAATAATGGGGATAGAGGGCAACCTTGTCAAGTTCCCTTATGAATTTTTACTGGGGATGATAGACATGAACCAATCTTAACAAATGCTTTAGAATCACCATAAATATTTAATATCAATTTAGTGAAATGTGAAGTAAAGTTAAATTCTTTAAAGATTTTTTGTAAGTATGATCAACTAAGGGAATCGATCGCCTTATCAATATCCAGACTAATAATAGTTAATTGTTTCTTGGTTTTGTTTACAATGTCTATTAGAGATAGTAGCTTAATAATATTGTCGTGCACTTTTCTATGTAAGATAAAGCCAGTTTGATCCAAGTGTATTAGATTGGGTAATATATTTTTTAGTCTTTTGGCCAGGATAGACATGAAAATTTTATAATCGATATTTAACAATGATATGGCTCTATAGGATGCACATAGTTTACCTTGTTTCAGAATGGAGGAAATTATTGAGTACTTCCGCGAGGGAGGGAAAATTAAGTCTTGTTTAACCATGGAGAATGTGTTTAATAATAACTTTGTGTGCTCAGGAAGAATTTTATATATTTCTGGGATTATCCCATCTAACCCTGGGGCTTTATTATCCTTCAGATTTTTAACTTATTCTTTTCACTTATGCTAAGGTTATTTGTTTATTTAGGGTACTATTTTGTTGTTTTGATAATTTAGTCTTGATATTTTCTTGTAGAAATTTATCTACTACATCGTCTGAATCTAGTGGTGATTGCATGTCATTGACCAGTAATGATTTCTAAAGGCTTCTAATATACCTCCTAAATCAGTTGTTCTTTTTACTGTGTTATTATTCTTGTATTTAATATCATTAATGTGATTTTGTTAATTTGTTTAGATCTGATAGCTAGTTTACGTAAATGTCTGGGGTTTACTGAATAGGACTGTAGTTTAATCTTTACTAAGCTTATAGCAACCTTATGATTCAATATTTCTAAATATTTGTGGTTTAGCTTAGAAATTTCAGTAAGTACTGCTTTATCATTTGATTTTAAATTTAGTTTCAACTTATCTATTTTGGCTTGTAAATCAGAAAGTTTCTTGTCCCATTCCTTTCTCCTTTGAAAATACCAAGCTTTAACTCCACTAAAGATGTGAACTTTTAATGTATCCCAGTGTATGATATTTGTTACTTCACCACTATTGTTGTTTTCCATAAATGCATTTATTTCTTTTAATAATCACTCCTTAAAACCTTTTAACTTAGTAACATAGGCCTGGATTCTTTGAAAAATTATCCTATCATCTTTTTTCACGTCAAGGTGAACAAAACGGCATTGTGGTCAGAGAGTGGACATGACTGTATTGCAACATCACTTATTTTAGAGTAAAGAGTGTTAGACACAAAAATCTTATCAATATTAGTTTGTGTGCCAAATCGGAAAGAATAATGAGTGTATTGAAGGGAATTTTAAACTCTTAAATTATGTATGTCTCTAAAATTTATTGAGGCTATAAAACTGTTTACCTTTTTAGCTTGTGTCATTAATTTAACCTTACTATTTTTAGAGGTGTCTTCATCTGATAGCAAGCAAATGAAATCTCCCACCAGAATAATTTCTCCCTCAGTATGTAAAGTAATGAGATCCAAGTATTTCTTCACATATTTAGTTCCTAGACCAGGAATCCAATATGAGTTTACCAGTGTGAAACATTTCTTATTAACTTCTAGCACTACTAAGCTTAACATTCCGTCTTTATCTGAAAAGGTGTTTGAAATTTTAGGTAGTGTATAAGTATTATTCCATAGTATGAGTATCTCTCCTTTTGGCTCTAAAGCAGGAATCCGTGGGAACTGTAAAATCATTAAAAGATCATTTTTGCAAATCCTTCTCCAGCAAGTGGGTTTCCTGGAAGAAGATTATCTGAGCTCTGTGTATTTTAATGAATTTAATTAGACCAGTTTCTTCTGACATTATTTAAGCCATTAATATTTAATGAAAACTGCAAGGTTACACTCACCAACACTCCTGTGCTTCCAAATAGTTAAAGAAAAAATATATGAGATGCAGGCGTGGTCGCACAGTATGCGTAGAGCGTATCAATCAACAACAGTCTGTGTAACACACAAATACACTAATACGCTAGCTGCGTACAGATAGAGTTACCAGTTAGTCAGTATCACCGTAAAAAGCAAAAGTATACCAAGTACTGTATCAGGCTTCCGTGGAACAATGGCTTGAAAACTCTTCAGCACCTCAAGCGTTCAACGGGACATATCCAAAGTTGTATAACAAAGAAAGCAAGTAAATGCAATGCAGGCTTGATATTCAATGCCAGTATGCGAGTCAGTGCATACAAAAATAAGCTATCTTCTTGTAGATGGAGTCAACAGTTAATTCAAATAAAGTACCTGATTCAAGAGCAAAACTTCAGAGGAACAATAGCTTGGAAACCTTCAATGACAAACCAAGCGTTCAACAGAGTATATCCAAGGTAGTTTATTCATATAAAAATTGGCTTTAAGCGCTTTCAACTTGGTCTTCATCAGGCCGTTAAACAATTTAGACTGACAAAGCACTCATATTTATAACAAAACATCACAGTAGCAACGATGTCATTTCCTGTTAAAATTTTAAACTGACAGAGCATCACAGTAATGAAAATGCCATTTCCTGTTACTACTAATTCAAAGTCTAAAAACATTTTAAATAGAAAATATTAATAGAAAAGGTATATATAAAAAGATATGTAGTGATAGTTGCACGCAAAAGCTGACTGTATGTAGTTCCAAGACAAAACACTGTCATTGTACAAAAAACATATAATTGCATACACAATAAAATAAAATTACTGCTAAGAAATGTATCTAATTTATTAAAATTATTGTTAGTGAAAGCACTTATGCATTAGAAATCCATTCAAGATGCCACAATAAATAAAAAACTACTAATATTTGTATCATGGTGTAAACTCTCATGAAGTCAGAAATTTACCATCAAACATTATCACTAAAATATATATATGAAAAACATATATATATATTGATTTACACATCTAGTAGGAAATATCTAATATATTAAAAGTATTATTATTAAGAACAATTCAACCCACCACAGTAGATGGAAACAAACTAACATTGATGTCATGATGTAAAAGTCTCAAGAAGTCAGAAATGTACCACCAAAAAGTGTCACTGAATTATATATAAAAAATGTGTAAAATGATCCACATATCTATGAGGTCATTGCCTACACTAAGTACATATATATAAAGATATATATATAGAAATATATATGTAAAAGGCCTCATAAACACTGACACTATATGCACTAATGATACATCCACACAATGTGCAATGTATAGGTTAAAAATACCATAAATTGTTGTGACATGACATCATTATATATAGTAATATAATGTTACCATAGATAACCTGCTACATAATAGGATGGCAGTACATAGCAATCCAAATATTCACAAATAGCTGCGTCATTTATAAATTGTGAGTGATGAAAAATACTCACTATTTTTGTATTTATATTTTATTTAAGTTTCCTGGCTTTAAGTATGGGTTTAATAGAGACCCTATCATTAATGCCAGGGCTGCGATCAGCTCTAAACCTAATAATCCATTTGGCTTCCATTTGTTCAGTAAGATTACTCAAGTCCCCTCTCCTAATCCCCGGTTTGTTCACATAGATAACTTGGAATAGAAACTTATGTTCTGTTGATGTGTTATTTACATGTTTAGAGAGGGCATTGGATGTGCAGGATATCCTAATCTTATATATATGTTCTCTTATTCTCTCTTTAAACTTACGGTCAGTCTTGCCCACATAAAATGCTGGGCAAGATTGACATGTAGCCAGGTACACGACATGTTTAGATTTGCATGTTGCTGACATGGTGAATGTAAAAAGCTGCCCTGTGACAGGATGTGTAAAAGTATTACATTATTTCACATATTTACATTGATTACATTTCTGACACTTTCTAGTAGCCCCATCTAGACTATCTGACATTATATTTCCAACTCTATTCGGACCACAGAGCATCCTATGCAGATTCAATTTGTTTCTATAAGAAAACTTGGGGGCCTCATCTATTATACTAGAAATCATAGGGTCTGTTAGTAGGACATCCCAATGTTTCCTGTAAATATCCTTGATATTATTGATGTCTTGTGTATAATGTAGAGGGATTCTGATATTATTACTAGCTTGTACTGTTCCTGAGATTGCTGACTCATCACTTTGTTTACCATAATAGGGCTGAGCTCTACCCTCTCTAAGCCTATCTATTCCAGAGAAATTCTCCTCAATCTCTTCATTCGTGTAGCATCTACTGGTAAACTTGGTTCTAAGTCCTTCCATCTCTCTAAGGAACCCAACATCATCAGAATTAAGCCTCGATGCCCGCATGGCTTGGCTCTTTAAAATATTTTTAAAAATATGTTTCGGATGCATACTACTACGATGTAGCAAACTATTTCTGTAGCACTCCTTCCTGTATACTCCAGTATTCAAATTACCATCAGGTAATTTCTCTATGTATACATCCAAATACGGAATGATGTCTCTAGATTTCACCATGGAGAAATTCAAGTAGTCAGTCTCATTATTCATCCTCCTATATAAATCATTCAATTCTTCTTCATTTCCCTTCCATATTAGAAAGAGGTCATCTACAAACCGGGTATAACATCCCATCTTGTTCTGAAATTCAGCCATCCGAAAGAGTGAAGTATCTTCCCAGTCAGCCATAATTAAGTTGGCGTAGCTGTTCGCACAGGATGTGCCCATGGCTACGCCATCTTTTTGTATGTATATCATGCCATCAAAGGTAAAGATGTTATTTGTGAGGACTATCTCCATTAGTTCACATAAGACACCAATCCTGCTCGTAGAGAGGACCCCGTCCCCTGTCAAACTCCTTTTTAGCCTAATTAATCCGTCTTTGTTTGGTATTACTGTGAACAGGGATTGTACATCAAAAGTTACTAGAATGCTTTCTTGCCCATCATTCACTACAGTTGTCTGTTCATATAATTTAATAAGGAATTGTTTGGTATCTTTTAATATATGTTCGTATTTGTCCACTATAGGTCTTAGTATTGATTCCAGATATAGGGATATAGGTTCAGTTATCCACCCTTTCCCAGCCACTATAGGCCTCATTGGTGGTTTAGTTCCATCCTTGTGTATTTTTGGAATTCCTTGTATAATTGGAATAGTGGGGTACTCAACAAGTAAATATCTAAATAACTCTTCATTAATTCTCTCTTCATCTAGCATCTTGCTCAACCTAGATGCTACCTCAGTTATTATTCTATCTACTCTATTGGTATTAATCCTTTCATAGAATTTATTATCACTGAGCATCAACAGCATCTGGTCTTTATAAAATTCCATATCCATGACCACTACCGGGCCTCCTTTGTCTGCTGGTCGGATCATAATGTTTTTATCATTTTTAAGTGACCTAAGTGCTGTCCTTTGTCTTGGTCTTAAATTACCAGACCATCTCTTCTTACCATTTCTAATCTCATTCTCGTACAACTCCTGTTCAACCAATTGTGAGTATGCCTCTATCAACGCATGGTTATTAGGTACATATGTACTGGGTTTCCTGAAGGGGTGTGGAAATACTCCCGTACTATTAAAATCAACCTTCAGTTGTAATTCCCGTACAAAAAGTCACAAATCAATCACATTATCAGTGATGTTACTCCTCGTGGAGGGAATAAACGTTAGACCTTTTTCTAATACACTAAGTTCATCTTCAGTAAGTGCCATTGTTCCACGGAAGCCTGATACAGTACTTGGTATACTTTTGCTTTTTACGGTGATACTGACTAACTGGTAACTCTATCTGTACGCAGCTAGTGTATTAGTGTATTTGTGTGTTACACAGACTGTTGTTGATTGATACGCTCTACGCATACTGTGCGACCACGCCTGCATCTCATTAATATTTAATGATAAGCATTTATATATCATCATTTGTTAAAGTTATATTTAGAGCATCAATAATACCTTCCAAGTATAACGACTTGAAGTAATTCATGAAGTTATGTATCATGGATGAGTTAAAAATCTTTAGAAACAAATTCTGAAATGAATAACTAAGAAAACATACATACATGGAACCTAAAGTTCCAGGTTTAGTTAATAAATTAATTAAACCACCCTTTAACACCATCTCACACACCAAAAACATACATAAATAGCTTCTGATTTAAATGTACTATATACAAACAGTAAAGCATTTCTAAGGTAACTCAAACAAATTTGAACATAAGTCCATCAGGCAATCACAGTGGATTTGTATGTAATATTGTGTAAACCACTACTAGGTATTGGAAAATAAGGAGTCAGTTTCACCAATTAACTTAGTTGCTTTATCAACATAATCTTCTAATACCTATATATTTTATACCTGTATTACCATCTCTTGTGTTTATAACTATAGCAATACAGTAGTTATACCAGTTTACTTATTTCCCCTTCCCCTTTTATACCTTTATATGTTCAAGTAAACTGGTAGTCATGAAGAGAAAGAAGAAAGGGAGGAAGAAAAAAAGGGGGGACCATATGTTGGTCTATTAATACTAACTGAACAGAATAGAGTGACTTAGAACATTTCAACAATCCATTCCTACAATGTATGTGGTCATACAAAGATTTGAATCATAGTATCATAACTATCATTGTAACTGAGTCTGATTATATTGCTTTAAATCTGCATCAATGAGAATACCTAATATAGATTAAAGTTGCTTAAGCATGATAGCAGCAGAAGGAAAATGAGACTCAATCCTATATATATCTTTGCATTCACAATATTAAATAAATTGGTTGTTTAAGTAGTCAGCTATTAATATATTATCATTTAGGGCATGCTATCAAATCAAAGAATGGTATCCTGTCAGACTTCAGTGTTTCAAATCAACAGATACAGTAGCATTAAAATGCAATTTTCCTCACTAGACTAGTAAAATAATCACTCCATTAAAGTCCTAGCTTCTTAAAAATACATATTTAAAGTGATTCCATACCTTTATATGCATAAAAGATGAAAAAACAACCAAAAAAAAGTTATGTTTTTTCTTCTAGTTTAATTTTCAGCTTTACTTCCTGGTTTCTGAGTCATGCATGAGTTCAAAGGTCATGTGATGTCATTGCTCACTGTATTCCAGCTTGCTGCTAGTGCCCTGTAAATGCTCGTGCATATGAAGAAACAGTCACAGAGGCTTAGAAAAGGCATTTTTGGTGGGAATTTCAAACAACTATGTTTTCTCCATTCTAAAGAATCATAAAAAGTGCACGAGTAGCCTCCATAGTGAAAAAAAACATGAACAGCCCTTCTCTAAAAATGTTGGGAAAGTAAGATTTTCCCCATAAATCAATAATTTACATATCTTAAACTAAATTAAGAATTAAAATTAGAGTATTTAGTTAATGTAAAGCACTGAGTGTTGATATATTACACTAAGAAAGGCAGATTTTAAGTAAAAACATATTTATTAATCATGATATGAACATCTTTCGAAAATGTCAAGAGGAAACAAAACTATCTTAAGTAAAGCATCTCCTAAGGGCACTTTTGTTGTGGGGATTCCATACAGTGTAATCATAATAGACTAAACAGTAAACTCTAAAGTGTTACCCCACCCCTAACACACACATGAATGCTTTACTTTGGAAATCATGAATTAATAGTAAGATAGCATGACTTTTGTATCCCAAATGAATATATAATGAAGTTAACTGCGCCCCATTTTATAGTAAACATATGGTATGAAAGAAGAAGAAAAAACATATATATATATATACACATATGTATATACACACACACACACACACACACACATATATATATATATATATATATATATATATATATATATACATGCATACACATACACACATACATGCATACATACATAGATATATGCCTATGCAAAATAAAGACCTTTGTTTTGTATATGTATTCCAATAAAATATTATGTAAAATAAAGACACTTTACCTTTGCTTTGTGTATATATTGCAATAAAACATTAAGTAAAGAGTGCTGAAAGAAAGTATTTAGTATTATTTGATAACAATCCAATTTATCTTTTATTTTTTTTTTATTTGCACTTTCTTTGACAGTCCAAGTTTTCTTAGTTGCATGTCTTTTCAGACTCTGTGTAGACCATTCCATGTCCCCTATCAGTTAGTATTTTTTTGTTGTAAATAAAGTCCAAAGAGCTAAAGATCTTCTCACCTTCTGGTAAAATTATTTTTATCCTGGAGGGAAAGAGAATTTGTGCTTTGATGTTCTCTTTTTTTTAAGAGGTTTTATCAAGAGAACACATTCTTTCCTTCAATATATGACAAAAGTATAGTCATGGTCAAAATTAATGAGTTTGTCTTTTATCTTGATGGGAGAATTATTCCACACAGACTTCAGAACCAAATCTTTATCTTGGGGGGACAAAAATCTAACAATGATGGATCTGGGGTTAAGAGAAACTGTTGTTGAAACAGGTTTTGCTAGAGACCGATGAGCCCTCCCTGTACCGAAGGAAAGGGCTTCAAGAAGATTTAGTGCTGTTGGAAGCCAGTTATTAAGAAAGTGTATCATATCAGTTCCCTCTTCCTTTTCTGGTACTCCATAGATTCTAATGTTTCTCCGTGACCTACTTTCTAGGTCTTCCAGCTTTTCTGCTTTGTATTCTGGTTCAAAAGAAACTCATTTTGACTTTCACATTTCATCAGTCTGCCATCCATATCTGTTAGATTCCTCAATAGAAGCAATTTGTTCAGAATGCTTTTTAGCCATTTCACTAAGAATGTCCAGCTGCTTACTACAGTCTTGTTTAATAGTATCTGTTGTATTCTCTAGTTTGTCCATTTTTATAGATAGTTCTTGAATAGTAGTTACTAATGTTTGCAGCTCCTTCTTTACCACACTGTCCTAATGAGAGTTTTTCGAGTTACTCATACTTGGATTTCTTGAGGAAAAACTTCTTAACAGGAAAAAATAATAAAAACGTATGTTTTAGTACTAATTTTTGAAAAATAATAAATGACCTATATTCATAAATCCTCTGATATACTTTTGGAATAGTATTTCCAAAAAATAGATTAAATTTCCTGTCAGAATAAAAATGTTATAAGCAGAGCTAATGTTCAGTGCTGCTAACAGTCTGGCATCTTGGCCCTGTGTTAGACTTTCTACACTGCATCCTTCACTTTGCAAGTATTCCATAACTTTACCTTCTATTTTTTTAACTTCTACTTTACTAATCTTCTGTTCTACGTTCCCTCTTGGTGATTTTATTTTTTATTGTGAAATTTTCCTTATCCAGATGCCTTTGCCTGCATTTCTTTGAATATCTTTGGGGCTGCCTTTTTTGTGTTGATTAATTTGGCTCTCTCCTTTGCATAAATATTGCACCATATCAAATCTTTCTTTCCCATGCCTATTTTTTTATACCTTTCAAAAGTCTCTAGATTTTGTTCTTTATATTTCTGCACTTCCTCCGTTGCTTCTTTTTCCAAATGGACCACAATTTCTTGGTCTATATAATGCTTTTCATAAATCTGTTGTATTAATGAACAGAATTTTTTATTTGAAGCTTCTGACAATTTTTCTTCTGAAGTATTTACTTTCCTCTAATTGTCTGGAAATGCTGAGCTTCTTGCATTATAGTAACAATACATAATTTCTGTCTTATCCTCAATAGTCCACTCTACCATCTTTTGGCTCTTTATTGACCTATCAGTTTTGGTGTTTTTTTGTGGACTGATGCTTCCTTCTGCAATAGGGGGTCCATCCTCCCCCTGGGCCTGGCCTAGCCCCACTGTAGGAATGTTTCCATGTCCTGAGGATTCTACACTGTCAGTTTTTCCATTCCTGGCACCAGTGCACCTACCAGGATTGGGCACTTTTTTATCCTGGATCTTGTGCACCAAACTATTATTTTTATTTTTTAACCTACTATTGTCCATGATAGATGCTATATAAAATACAGTCTATATATATCAGTGTCATCTTTGTGAGATTTTGTAAAAAAAAAACAGGGTCCACCTTGTGAAGGTACTCACCAAGACTTGAGGATGAATTCAGTTTTAGCAATACTACTCTCTTTGCTTGCTAATTTTATCATCTCTCCAGTTGGACCCCTAAGCACCCTCTATGTCTCATGAAACCCATATTTAAACTTAGAAAGACACACTATTTAACCAAACATCTTACTCATGGGGACTTCAATTACCCTTCTATAGCCTGGAAATACTATATGGCCTCAAATTTGTAGGCACAGATATTTCTGGATTTTGTAAACACAAATGTCACTGACCATGTAGTGGATGCAATCACTAGAGGTTCTAACATATTGGACCTGGTACTTGGGAACCATGCCCCTCCCTGTGTCATGTCCTCATTGGTAAGTTCTGATCACAAAGCTGTGTCTCAAAATAAAAATCAGTATAGTAACCCCAGAACACCCTATAACACTTGTAAACTCTTCCAAAGCAAGCTACGTCTTACTAAGCGATAGTTTGTCAAAGTTCAAGACCCCTCCAGACCTAGACAACACAGCAACCTATGCAGAATTGGTCACAGAAACTCTGTACAACCATATCAGTGGCTGCAAAGAGGCTGCTGTACTACCAGAAGTAGGTTCAAAATTAGCACTAAAAAATGGAATCCTAAATTTAAAGAGGTTGTACAACAAAATGAATAAAGTCATGGCTAAAATCAAGAGGTATGACTATGCAAAAGATAAGAACTCACTCATCAAATTTAACAGATGAGAGGATTTATCAAGAAAAAGAAAGTCAATTTTGAGAGTGAGATTGCCTCACAGGTAAAAGGCAACCATAAGGCCTTCTTCAGTTATATCAGAAGCCTCAAAGATAGTACACAACAGAGTGCCAAACTGGTGGTTAATGGCACCACATTCACTGAGTCAGCCCTACTCCCACTTACCCTAGCCTCCCTTTCCAACAACTACCTTCAAACACAACCCCACCAGTTATAAATAGGGAGTAGTTCCTGGATGCACTTTCTAAGGCAAAAAACACAATCTCAGTGGGAGCTGATAATATTCTGGGATGACTCCTGAAGAGCCAAAAATATGATCTATTAGGACCACTGGAGGCACTATTTAACTATATTCTCAGAACAGGCTTTGTGCCACAAGAATGGAGGACTCCAGCTGTCATCCCTCTTCATAAGGATGGACCTTCAACAGACTCCAGAAATTATAGACCCATTAGTCTGATTAGTCTCACATGCAATGCCATGGAATGGTTATGGAAATTATCAACAGAGACCTTCAGATACTGGACCAAACTCACTTTGGTTAATCAAGGGAAGGTCATGCCTATTACACATGGTGGACTTTTTTGAGAAGGTCACCAAGGCAATGGATGAAGGTAAAATGGTGCATACTGCCTACCTCGACCTGGCTAAGGCATTTGACACAATACCCCACTCATTCACTGTATACAAACTTACAGAACTGAGCATAAACCCCTATATAATCTGCTGGATAGTCAGGTTGCTCACAGATAGGAGTCCCTCAGGCCTCCATGCTGCTCCCGCTCCTCTTTGGCATATACGTCTCAAAAATCAAAGCCAATGTTAAGTGCCTCAGGCTGACAAAGTTTGCAGATGATTGCAAGTTAGGAGCAGTCGTAGAATCCACCCAGACACTAATATCTTACAAGAGGGTCTAATACAGGCAAATGACTAGTGCCAAAGCCACAGCTTAAAACTCAATGCCAAGAAATGCATAATAGTACTCTTTTGGGAAGTCCATTACCCTAGGAAACTGTCATTGGCAAAACATCCCTAAGAATTGACCTCGTAGTCAGGGATTTGTGTACTTATGTAGATGGTAACCTAGCTTTTGACCAATCTCTGTCTGAAGTAGTAAGAAAATAATTTTATGTCGCTCAGCTTATAAACAGAGATATGGCATCTAGGTCTAGGGAGGTCATTGCACCACTGACTTGACCCTCATTAGACCCATAATTAAGTATAATGTTCTCTTAGGTATGTATCTGGCCAGACATATACAGCAACTGGACCATGCACAAAGGTTCCTTTCTCTATGCTGTCTTTCCCACAACCTTCTGAGAGGAAACTTATGTCTGGCATACAAGGCACACTTGGCTCCAGCTCTGATGAATCTTTTGCATATATGAAAAATGACCAACATCAGAACTACTAGATCTAAGGACCTAAATTTTGCTTGTATCAAACAGGATATGTAGGAGAGAAAATTCCAGTTCTCTGGAATACACTCCCCATCTATGTGAAATAGTGTCCCTCACTAACCTTTTTCAAGCTTAACATGGACAGGTCAATGGGAAATCAAAAATTCACCCCTGGTCTGGTGCCCATGTTTCTTATGGACAGAACAGTTAGTGAATCTTGTCCCAACTAAACACCTAATGAATGTATAAAAAGGTGAACCATTAAGAATTTGTAAAAGTCTCTCGCTTACACAGAGTACTAATGCCAGTTATACATCCTAATGCTATTTCAGGCTCAACTTCAGCCTGTTTTTACACATACCACTAAGCAGAAACTTTTATTTTCTGGAAATACGCCTAGCAATGCCAGGCAGTTACACAATGGAGTGAAAAAGCCATAAAAACAAAATATTTGTTTGCATAATCTCTTGCACAGACAGAGCCTGGTGCAGTGTAAGTTACTTTTCTGCAGTATGGCAGTCTTCTGACTTAGCTTTTGGGAATTCTGCCAAATTCTTATTGATTAGTCTATTTAAATCTTATTGTTTTCCTGCACTGAAGGCCAGCAAAATGTAGGACATTTAACATTCCAAATATTAAAGTATAAATGCTGGTATGCTTAATCAGATATTTGCTATTCACATATTTTCACAGTCTACTTAACATGTGCTTACTGTCTCATGAAATGCTGTCACATAAAAGCTGGATCAACTCTTTTAAGCCCCGTCATTTAAAGTATTGAAAAAACAAGTATAGTTTGAAATTCCTTTCTATTAGATTAACATTTTTAGTATTTAAAGCAAATATGATGAATATGTTGAATGTCCTTCAGTGAGATTTAACACACAATCATGAAGAAATAAATTTCTGAAACAGACTTTGCCATCAAGATATTTCTTGTGGTGTACCTAGTTACAGAATGTCTGTCTCATCTCTTTATAGATGGATTGTCCCAGCACAATCTTCTCTTTAATGGAAATATTCACTTGAGAAAAGGAAAAAAAATAATGCAAAAGGTTAATATAAACCAAATATGTTTGTGAAAACTCCTGTATGTTTCACTTTGGAGCTCTCTTTCATACAAAACATGATATTTATTTTCTATTCTAACCCTGTTATGTCTGTGGGGAAATTAAAATATGATATCTGGTTAAAGGCAAGCAGTTTGAATGCATTCTAAATTATTTTTGGTGGTATGTATGCACATACATTGCTATACACAGCAAAGAAAAGAAAACATTTTATTTCTGAAATTATGCGTTTCCTTGTCTAAGACTGACTGCTTGGGAGAGCAATGACTCTGTTGTACCATGCCAGCTCTGCCATACTTAGAGTTGATGAGTATGTGATTTCTGCAGGTAAAAAATGTCTAGTCCCTCTTCTACTATTTTTGATTCTTCTGATGGAAAAAGCTATAAACTGTTTGTCCAGCTGATCATACTCCATAACAAATCCTCATTAAGGACATGCTCACACACATTTGCACATATTCTGTTGTCAAAATGTTCTGTCACCATAAGTTATTACATGATTTGCTGATGAAGAGTTTCAGTTCTATAGCCCTTTAGTCCCAAAATCCAACTTTACTTATACCTATCATCCAAATGGAAATGTCCTTGCTTTCACCATATATAACCTCTAGGGATTTCCCTGTCTAAGCTCTCTATACTCCTGCGCCACTCTACCCTCAAGTTTCTTTTTCCTTCCTCCAAAACTGATTCTGTTGACTTTCACTTGACTGTAAATATGTAAATACTGCAAATTCTGTATTGCCATTGAAAGACAAAAAAAAAAAAAAATTTTCTTTTGCCATATTGCACTGTCTATGATGTATATTATGCATGTGATTTTCCCTGTCTGTAAAAATGTGTCTCTTGTATTTTACCTTTTACATTGTGTAACCTATTGTATTGACAACTGCTTGAGGAGCTGTTCTCCCCGGGCCTTCACTGAAAATGGGCACTTCTTGGCCCTGTGGACTTCCCCGGTAATCAAACTGAAAATAAATAAATAAATAAATAAAATCCAAGGCACTTTGACTTAAATGCATTTCCCCTCAGTGCTGCAGGGATATTTACCATATTGTGACAATGCCAATATTCCTGCAGTTTTCTGTTTATTCTGCTGTCACCCAATCTTCACTGATGAAAAATAGATCAAGAATGTTTTCATTCATTGTTATAGCCCTTATTTTATACTGGAATCCATCTTCATCTAGAGCTTCTGCTATTCACCTGCATACGAGTTCATTGGATTTGATGGTTTTCCCATCCACTGCTGTAAAATTTCTCTCAAATTTATAATTCTACCCCTAGCTTCCTATGTCTAGTAGTCCTGATTTTCATCTGTCATCACCCTTCATTTTTACATCTTATGCTCTTTATCTTTTTATTGCACGTCTCCTTCTCTTTTCATATTCAAAACCAACATCACATTTAGTCTTTGTTTCACGTTTTCTCACTTGTTCCTCCTCAGTGTATTTGACCATGCTATAGAGGCACGTCGTCCACTTCACAACCTTTGATTTTTCATGTCCCTCCTGTTTAACCTGAGTGAGGTTATCAATGCAGTCAGGAGTCCTCATAATGTAGTCCTTTCTGTTAATGCCAGCGACTTCTGTAAACCATTTTTACTTGACAGCATTTGACTTGAGTCACTTTTGTCTTGGCTTCTGCATGTATCTCTTGTCAAATTCCACTCATTGCTTCCTCCAATACTCTCCATGTCATTATGTTCTGTTATTCTGTCTTCCTACCCTTTAGTATGACAACCCACTCTTTAGTAGTGTTCTTCCCTCCAGACTTTGTCTAATGCTTCCTCCAGTTTACTTTACAAAGTCTGTTACTGTTAGGTACTTTATAATTTCTATTTCAAAGTATAGGGTTCTCTAATGTTTTCCTAGGTATTTACTGTCTGATACCATCTAGCAGTGTGAACCCTGGCTCTAGTTGATTTTCACTACTGATTCCATGTGCAAAAAATGAGGTTGTGGATGGAAGAATGGATGCCTGCTTATTTCTTCAATGTTTCAGTCTTTCCTTGGAAATTTTGAACTTCATTTACAAAATATCTTAGAATGCCACTATGCTCATTTTTATCCAGCAACATTGTCTACCCCACAAGTCTAATAATTTGTTTTCACAACTTTATATACTCTTTGCATTACTATACTTCGTATTCTACACCATATGTTTCCACTAGCAATATGGCATGGGACATGTGTTTACATTTTGTAACTGTTTTTAACAAGTTCAAAACTGCTCTGTCCAGCTTAACACCTTATGTAGTCTCCGCCCAAAGTAATTTCTTCTTATATTTCTTTATTCCCTGCCTACCATATAATGTAACACAGATACATAGGTTAGTAAAAAAAAACACAAGGCATATGGACTATCATGGAGCGTGATGCCTTATATGACATGATGAAAATATTTCATATATATATATATATATATATATATATATATATATATGTGTATATATATATATATATATATATATATATATATATATATATATATATATATAAATATAATATTTTCTTATGTAATTCAAGTCAGCTTTTTTAAGAAATTCTTGGAATGTTTTCTGTTCAAGCTACAACCAGCCACACATTCACATAAAGCTATACAATAATGAACATAGATTATATAACAAACTCACTTATTCTAAGACAAGAAACAAGGAGCCTGTAAACTATTGAATTTGATTGCAGTAACTAAAACTTTTAATAACAATTCAATATGAGATGTTAGCTTTTAGTCATAAAGTATTCCAGTCCTGATTAATTCAGTATTTTACAAATAATTGCTTTTTGTCTTACAAGTGGGCTTGATGCACAATGTTTTGTTTTCCCCGTAAGTACTAACACTAGTCAACAATTCTTCCCAAAGTTCACAACTAGTAAACCTTCTCAAGTTGCTATCACTCACTAAATGAGGAACAGCCTATGTCTCACCAAATGAGGCATAAGCCTTATATTCTCTTGTAACATAGAACATTTAATATTCAAGGGAAAAGAACTATTAATAGAACACATTGAAATCAAACAACATAAACAATACAAACCAAGAAATGTGTTTTTCCTCACCTTCAAAACTAGTCAGACTGGACAATGTGCTTGAGCTTCTCCATGTCCAGAATTCCACAGGCAAAGTCCCATATCATATCTTTGCAAACAAAATGTCACACTCTGTGACCCAAGAAAGCAATAACCCATACTTAATGGAGGTTCTCCATCATTCAACCCAATACCATATTTATGGGTGACTTCAACTACCCAACTATAAACTGGGGCATTTACATGACCCTAGAGATTCCTGGACTTTGTAAACACAAACTACTTGGAGCAGAAAGTATATAAATTCATTAGTGGTACAAATATACTCAAAAGAGTACTCACAAACATTGGAGAATGCTGCCCCAGTGTAATGTCCGCTTTAGTAATGTTAGGCCATAAAGCTTTTCCCATTGTAATGAAACTCAGTTCTATGACCCTGACTAACCCTGTAGCATTTAAAAACTATTCTAAGGCAAACTTCCTACTAAGTGATGACCTATTGATATTTCAGTTCCCACCCAACCCTGAGGACACAGTTGTCTATGCAGAGTTATTAATACGAACCAAACCTCCAACAAGCTCAGATCGCTGTAACTGAAAATAAAGGTTTGGAGTGCTGGTGCTTATTTTGTGTTTACTATGCAGAGTTATTCACAGAAGCCATGTACAGTCATGTCAATAAATGCATAGAGACAACCGTGCATACCAGAAATAAGCCCAGAGATAGCTCAAAAAACAAACCACTCTGGTGGATTTCAAACATAAATTCATAGCGAAGATTAGGAAGTGCTATGCTCAGCATGATAGAAGGACTCTCATCAATATAAGCAAACAACTGCAATAGCAACTTCTTAGAAGTCATGGCTAATGTCACTGGCATCTGGCTGACCAGGTTTGCAGCTGATTGAACACTAGGGGCAGTCAAAGAATCTCTTCATGACACTAGCATCCTACAGAAAGAACTAACACAGACAAATGACTGCTGCCAAAGCCACAACCTCATCAATAACACACCCCTAAGTGTAGAACCAGTTGTCAGGGATTTGGGTACATATGTAGATAGTAACCTGGCTTTTGACCAACATGTGTCTAAGGTAGTAAGGAAATAATTCTATGTTGTTTAACTTATAAGCAAGGGCATGGCGTTTAGGACCAAGAAAGTCATTGGTTTGCTCCCATCTGGCCCATAACTAAGTACAATATCCCTTTCAATATGTACCTAACAGGGCACATGCAACATCTGGAACTTCCACACAGGTTCCTAACAAAAGAAAACAGAAGTAAACAGCATGTCCTGTGCAGATTGACTGAAATCCCTGTCTGTATACTCTGTTTCCTACAGACTGAGAGGCAATTTACACCTGGTATACAAGGCATCCTTGAATCCTACTTTGATGGCTCTGAAAAATGAATAGCATCAGTTACTTGATCTAGGGATTTAAACTTTGCTTGTGACATAAATAGAACATTTTGGAGGGACTGGTATGTGTCTCAAAGAATTTCACTTCTCTGGAATAAACTACCCATCCTTGTGAAGCAGAGGTCTTCCCTAACCCTATTCAAGAGAAACTTGGACCAGTGGATGGGAAATTGGAAATGCACCTTGAGTAAAGCACCTATGTCTCTAATGGGTAGATGCAGCCTGTATATCTTTCCCTAGCTTACATATACTCCTTACCTTTAAGCCACATAAACTTGCATGATACATATAGGATGCATGACTAGGTTTATGAAGGTTCCACTGGTCATTAGCCTACTATATGAACCTATAAACAGAGTAGACTATTTTGGGGCAAAGGTTGTTCAAGTCACCTTTTCCAGGAAAGCATTGCAAAAGAATATACTGATATAAACACAATCTTTTCCATTATCACACTCCTCTGTAACATATCCCGTTAATGTTGGCATCTATTTTTGAACCATCCTTGTATTCATTTCAGGAATCCTTTTTCATGTTTTTCTAGTTTATAGATTTCATTCTTCTTGAACTTGTATGAGCCCTCTACTTCAGCTTGTCATCATCATACTTTCTAGTTTCCATTCTATCAACATTTCTTAAACAAAATTGCTTCTTTGCCATTCTCAACCTCGTCTTTCCTGTTTTATTTTCTAGTACCACCTCCAATCAATATATGTCTGTTTCACTTTCTTCCTTACAATAAATGCTTGAGAATCCCATCTTGGTTTAACTTTCTCTCTGATCCTCACGAGTCCCAGTGACCTCCCCACTTCCACTATTGTGAACATTTTCAGTGTCCTGCTCCTACTGCCTTCCTCATAGCCTCTAGCCAGTATTCCTTATTGCTGTAGACTTCACTGCTTTGCTGCACCGCATCCTCTGTGTTCATTACTCCTGGGAACGGCTTGCTTTCACTTAGTCAAGTACCTAAAAGTAGAATACTTTAGTCATGACAGTTCTCCAAGGTCAAGCCCATATCCCCTATATTTCAGTGCACTGTCGTTTTCTAGTCATTTCCATCTCTTACATCCTAACTTAGTATGCTGTGTCAGCAACAAGCAGTTCAGTGGTCTGCTTCCTCCAAAAGGAGAGATGATCATCCCGTTGACTGTCATCACCTGAGCTTCTTCAAATGACGGAAAAGTCCCTGAGCCTTGTCGATGTCGGATAAGTACTTTGGATCACCTTATACAAAGTATGTGCAGCACTCTACTAATGCGGAATTAATCCCCCCAAAATACACACACACATAGATATGCACATACATACAAGTATATGCCCACACACGCACACACACACATGTGCTCACAAGCATACCCACATATATTCAGACACACACACATGCTCAGACTCACACATGAAATAATGATTTTGCACAGTATATCTTATGTATTTATTTAGTATTGGTACTATTGATTTTCACTCACATATGCATATTCATTGACTTCTGATTCCACTGAAAATTAATACTAAATATGCCATGACTTATGTAAATAGCATTTTCAAATATGTCCCAGCCTGCCCCAAAATAGGCCCTGCTCCCCACAGGGACTGACCTGACGTGAGAAATTATGATTTATACAATATGAGAATGTCAAGGATATCTACTATGTAATGGCCATGATATGAATAGTTCATTATAGTAAGAAGTTTTTTTTTCTCTTTTTTAGAGTATATATATGCAGTGAGCAGTTAGCAGGTTTCTACATGTTTCAGGGTGTGCTGTAATTAACTGTAAATTTGTACGCATCATACCTAAGCACCACTAATAATCTCTTACTCAAATCTCAGATAAGCAGCAGTTTAATGCCTCTAACCTGCCTTAGTTCGCCATCAGCCTTTAAAATGCTCTCTGACATATATAGAAATTATCTTGGCAACTGTTAAGTTATCATACGTTGGACAGGTGTAGTAAAGCTGAAATTTTGAAACATGCATGATAAATCAGGAAGTGAATTCCATTAGCACAGCTTAACTTTAACCTCCAGCGATAGTTAACCAGCAAATATAATTCATCATTTTCAGGCTCCTGTGTATTAAGCCCTGCACAGCTAGCTCAGTGCATTGTTTTTCCCAAACTACTGCTTGTGGCACCATTAAAGCATAAAAAGAAAAACTAATACAGCACAGCAGAGCATTATGTGTGGCTAAGAATATCTCAAAACTTTCATGCAAAATTTGCTACAGGATCAGTAGTAAAATATGCATCATAGAATGGTTCAACAAACTAAAAATGAAGTATAAACTAGATTGGCAAATAGAATCAGTGTCGTCTGTGTGATGACTTCTATTCATGAAAACTTTAATCACTGCATTGTGAGGACTGTGATACTCTGTCTAAATCTGTCAGGGCTTCACCACATGGCATGTTGTACACATTAGGAAGTTTCCTTCATTAAATAACAGAAGACTCGTCTATGATATTTGCCAGAGATGCATAACATGGCACAGTCTGTACTTGTACATTTCCCAAGAGGTACATGATCTGCATCCCTGCATAATGCAGAATTTAGGATTGGGTCTGCACAAAAACCTAAATGAAGTTAAGAATATCTTCATTTTTCAGGAAAACCCATATCCCATATTTAAATCCCTGTTTGTAGATTCCTTGTTCTCATGGATTACCCACAACCAGCCTGCTCAGAATAAGTAGAACTCTCATTGCTGGGTCTCTGTCTCCTATAATACCAAAGCTTAATTGCTTTTATCTACACAATCCCAGTGTTTATGAAATCATTCTTTAACAGTATGTGTTTAGGGTCCCCTCATTGTTTATACTATAATACATTTTATGTCTGAGTGTTGCGTGCTTCAGTCTTATCAAATGTATAGCTTGAAAGTTTATGTATAGGGTCACCCTGACTCTTCCTAAGCTAACACTGCAGAATATTACACTACATTTGTACAGCAGCTAAAGAAAATAAACTATCTTGTCTGCCATTTTAAGTGCCTCATCGTTCTGCCTCACATACATCCCTATCTTGCTTTTTCCACCTGTCATATGTCTTCATGAATGCCTCTGTAGATTCCCTCTTTACCACCCATTCCTGTAGTCCATTCTATTGGTCTATGACCTACTCTGTGAAGAAGTCATTGGTGGATTCAATGTACCCTGGGCTGTGTACAATTTTCAAACCATGTGCCCCACATGCACCGCTTTGGGGGCTACACATAAATGCACAATGTGAAGTTGTTCTATCTTGCCGTTCATTCTTACAGATGGTTCGGAGCCTATCCTCGGCTCTAAGTTGGCCTACTACAAAGTTCAAGGTCTTCAGATAGCTCAAAACCAAGTCCCCATCCCATGATGCACCTAGAGTTACCTCAGATCTAGTTTGCCTCTGCAATAGATCGGAGGTTCTCGCTAGCTCGGGCCAGTAAAACCTTTCTTTATTACAAATATTTGAAAATATTTAGATAAATATTTTCTTTATATATTAGATAAAGCTCTTATAGCTTTGTGTTGTGCCCTTTCCTGGTGCTTTTTATCTTGTATTTAGCTCTTTGGTCTCTTTTATTTAGGCCTTGTTTAGTGTTTAAAGTACTTATGTGCTGTTCTTTAGATTACAATTTAGACTTAAATTAGTGACCTTTTCTGTCACAACTTTGAATTTTTTCTCTTTAGAATTTAGATAAGGTGTGTACATTAGTAACTGTTTTATAGTTCTGTGCATTATATAATGACTTCTGTCACAACTTGTTTATACTCTTTACCATTTAGGTAAGTGTGTGTGTGTGTGTGTGTGTGTGTGTGTGTGTGTGTGTGTGTGTGTGTGTGTGTGTGTGTGTGTGTGTGTGAGACTTGTTGTTATTCATAAGTGTTGTTGGGAGTGTTTATTTTGTGACAGCACCCTAATAACACTGTGCTTGTTAGAAATGGCTGATAAGGACAAACACCCTAAGTCAGGGTTTATGCCCTTAATGTGGGCATAAAATGTTTGTCACCAACAGTCATGTAAACTGCATTTATTGTTTAAGAGCATTACATATCCAAGAAAGCTGCTCCATATGCCATTACTTTTCTTCTAGGGTTCTCCAGGAGAGAAAGAGAAAACTGATTGATAGGAGTTTACTAAAACCTTCTTTCCAGGAGGCTTTGAGCTACCAATATGGATCCAGTAAGTCCTCAAAGTCTTCCAAGACTACTTCTGAATCAAAAAAAATCAAAAAAGTCTTTGACATTGTCTCCACAGACCTCAGAGCCAACTGCCTTATCTTTTCGGAGCCGGTCCCCGGTTTTGGAACCGGTATCCGAAATACCAAAATCTCCAATTTTACAGTGGGTATCACCTTCGATCCATTCATCTCGGTCTTCCTTTAGCCTTTCCAATTTGGATGTGGATGATGTGGTGCAGAAGCTTTTGCAGGCACCGGCTTTTGCTAAATTTTTATCGGCTCTGACCCAAGCAGCTTCAGATCCGAAGACAATTTTGCCAGCTACTACTCTTCCTCCTCCGAGCCATACCAGTCCTTCGGAGCTGGAAGAGTTTGACTTATTGATTGTGGAGCTTTAAGAGCCAATGCCTGCCCCAGTGTCTTTGGCTCCATTTTCTCTGACATCCTCAGCACTGATCGAGGAATCTAGGAGCCAATATTCTCTGGTCGGGTCCAGGGAGGATAGTCAGACTGACTTGTCGGTTCCGACTCTGCCTCTCGGGGTTTTGGCTCGGATGAGCTTGGCTCTTATCTGTGGCTCAGAACCCACTGTCCTGGTGCCAGGGGTATCGATGGTTTCCGCGGATCCAATGGTCTCTTTGCATTGGAGCAGAGGTGCCTATGAGGAGAGTTATGTCTCCTATGACATCTTTGACCTCAGATTTGGCTTCTTGCTCCCCTAAAGCACCTGTGTCTGCTTCTGCTTCACAGATCCTCACCAAGTATAGAGACCCAGAGCCTCAGGAAGCCCCATCGGGTGGCCCATACTCTTCCAAAATCTCACCAGAAGCTCCCACTGATGAGTTTCCCAGGAAGAGAGTTTGTAAGAGGAAGCATCTAGACTCCCCACAGGAGTCCCTGACACCTGATACCAACTTGGATAAATCAGAAGGGTCCCCGTGGCCCCCCTCTGTGGATATCTTATTTGCTGAGATACTAGAAATCCTTAGGCAAAGGGGCGACTGGCAGTCCACCAACCCTACTGAAGATGAGTTGGTTCTGCAGAAGGCTTTTGGGTCTCAGCCCTCCACCTCTTGGATGTCTCTGCTTATGCAGCTCATCTCACAAAGGGCATGGGAGTCTCCGGACACCATGGAGCCTGTCCCTAGGAGGCCTAATAAGTTTATCTCTGCTTCCCAAGACAAATCTTTTCTGACCAAGGGTGTGCCAGTTGATGCCATGGTGGTGGTGGCAGCCACCAAAAAAGGAAATTTAAGAAACTTTCTCTTCTATCCATCCTCCTAACAGAGATTATAGGATCATGGATAGATATGGGAAGCACACTTACAGTTCAGCAACTTTTGTACTGCGTTCACTCAACTATCTAACCCATTTTACAAGACTGCAAAGAGATCTCCTTAAAGAGCTGGGAGATAGTCTTCAGGGTACAGTAGCTGCAGGAGCTTCAGATAAAGTTGCCTTCCAGCTTGCTACCCTCAACTCCATAGTTAACTCGTCCATACGCCTCATTTCGTATGCAGTGGATGGAATGAGCAGGGCAGTGGGTACAGGAATTGCTCTTAGGAGACACTCCTGGATGCACTTGTGTTCCTTCGGGGAGCCCTTCAAGTCATTCTTTGTAAATATCCCTTTTGATGGCTCGTCCCTTTTCGGGCCTAAAGTTAAGGAAACTTTGGCCAGGTGTGAGCAGGAAGGAAGACTCTGTCTGCCATCAGAGTCAATTTTTCCACCCCTACCAGACCCTACCCCAAGAGTCAAATGGGAGGAAAGATGTGGTTCCAAAAAGCCCAAGGAGCCTTTCAGGACACATGTGGTGAACATTCATTCCTCCAGGGGAAGAGGAGGGCGTAATAATGGAAGGTGCCACCCTCACAGCAGAGGGGGTCCACAAAACCAGGGTGACAGAGATCACTGCTTTGGGAAGCCCTACTAGTGCTCCTGAATAGAGGCCCAACTGTCCTACTCTGGAGGCAGTCAGGGGTTGCTTATCTTTGTATCCAGATGCCTGTTTCAAAATAATAAATGACAACTGGGTACAAAGTATAATTTCCAGAGGATATTTCATTCCTTTTGCCACATCCCCTCCACTGACAAGAAAAATCCCGGACATTCCACCCAGTTACAAGGAACAGGCAACAGTAGAGGTTCAAATGTTGCTAAGAAAGAGTCATCCAACCAGTCCCAGCAGACCAGACAGGATCCGAAACTTACTCAAGATTCTTTTTAGTTCCAAAAAAGACAGGGGACTGGAGACCTATATTGGACATCAGCAGGCTAAACAAATCTGTCAAGAAAGAGAAGTTTTTGATGGTCATGCTTCAGTTGATACTTCCCTTTTTAGGGAAAGACAATTGGATGTGCTCGATAGATCTCCAGGATGTGTACTACCATATACAAATGGCCAGACCATCCAGGGATCATCTGTGCTTATGGCTGGGAGCCAATCATTACCAGTTTTGAGCCCTGCCCTTTGGTCTCACTACAGCCCCCAGAGTGTTCACCAAATGTATGGCAGTGGTCACGGCTCACCTGAGACGTTTAGGATTCCAGGTGCTTTGTACCTAGACAATCGGCTCCTCACCCCCACCACCAGGCATCAACTCATTCAAGCCAAGGACACCACTCTGTCACTCTGCAGCCAACTGGGCATTACAATAAACTCAGAAAAATCTGCCTTGTTGCCATTGCAACATACTGTTTTTATTGGAGCAGAATTGAACCCCACCACCACCATGCTGAGACTTCCAGTAGAAAAAGTCTTACTTCTCCGTCAGTAGGTCCACAATCTGATATCCAAAAACAAGGCTCCAGTATCAGAAGTACTAAAATTGTTAGGCATGATGGCAGCTGCAATTCTGGCCATACCGCTGGGTTGCATGCACATGGAGATTCTGCAATGGCTGTTGTTCACTCAATGGTCTTACTAAGAGCTCCCCATGTCTCACCTTATAATGATCACGAACTCTTGCAAAAAGGATCTTCAGTGGTGGTTGACTTCTCTTCATGTCACAATAGGTTGTCCCTTTGTTCTACCCCCACCAACGGCCACAGTGACCATGGACACTTCCCTGATAGGGGGGGGGCATTTTCGGGGAATAACAGCCCAAGGCAAATAGACCGATCAAGTGACACACCTGCATATCAATATCCTAGAGATGAGAGCAGTACTTTTAGCGTTGCAGTATCTCCAGGACTCTCTTCCTCTGGGTACAATTGCGATTTAGACAGACAACATGTCAATGGTCTGGTACTTGAACAAACAAGGAGGAACCAGATCATATCCCCTTTGTCACAAGGCCCTAAGAGTATGGCAGTAAGCTATATCCACCCAGCACTTTCTGTTAGCAACGCACATCCTGGGGAAATCCAGTGTGATAGCAGACAAGCTGAGCAGAGCAATTTTGTTGCCTCATGAGTGGTCCTTCAAGGAAGAAATAGCGGAAAAGATATTCCACAGGTGGGGCCAGCCTTGCTGTGACCTTTTTGCCAGTCACATGAACATGAAATGCAGACAGTTGCAATTTTTGTTTTAGTGAAACATCAACCAGAGAGTAAATTATTACAATTTATTTTACTCAAATACAAATGAGTCCTATAAAGCCAGACTGTTTAAATTGAGCAAACAAGACAGTAAATTATACTAACATCCTCAACCAGACAGCCCCCACCTCAATCCAACAACCCTACCCTCTTTGCTGACTAGGTACATCTCAGACATCTGATTGTGATAAAACCTAATAGCTAGATAATGCCATGGATTCAGAAAGATTCAGAAAGATTATCACTGCCAAAGCTAAATGAGCAATGCACTACTGCTAAATAGCATTATGGTCATAATCTGTGACTCAGAGACATGAAAAAGCCATACTGAACATCTCATTAGTGGCACACTATCATGCCTCTGAAATGAATACCAAGCTGGTAGACTTAACCACGCTAGTGTTCTTTCTAACATACCATTCAACTGGGTGGCACAGGTACCTTCCAACACAGACACATACATATATAAATGGCTTTGCATTACTTATCTGCAGTCACAGTAACAGCCCCAATCCTTCCACTGAATTGAATGGGTGAACACCATCAAAAGACAATATATACTTTTTCTACTTCCAGCCCCAAATAACAAAGTATAGGTATTCTCTGAATCACTCTACCACACTGTGCAGATGTCAGCACTATTTCTGTAAGAGAACACATAGAGAATTAACATTATTTGTAACTCCAAACTGCTGCATTTGCATGCAACTTTGACAGCAGCATTTCTGCTATCTGCAATACAGACTAACACCTCTGCACCACTGTAGCTGTACAATGGTCTCAGAACTGTTCAGGAATAATTTACTACAAAAACCTGCCTACAACAGGTTTTTACATTGTGATATGCCTGTTTGAATCTCTGGGAATTAAATTCAGCTTTCACAGAAATTATTGTTCCACATAGTAAAATATTGCTTTCCAACTTGCTTCACGCAAATCACTTTGGTAATCCTGCCACTTTCTTGGCATGAGAATCAGGGAGAAAAATAATGACAAAGACCCAAAACTAGGGATCATTTTAAATATTGCTCTTATATTTAAATTTTGCTGGAATAATACATTTTTCATTACCATCTAATTTTAAGTCTAAAACGTAAATGTCTGTCAATATTTAATTACTACAATCTTCAAAGATTTGCCAGAAGATCAGCAATTTTATGAAGAACAGACCAAAAATATGGGTGAAAATCAGGGACACTACAAAATCATGGAGAGTTGAGAGCTATACTGTTCCTGTGCCCTATCTCACTAGTAAACAAGAACTTTCATGGACTCAGACCAGGGATTATTCAAAGTTTTATACCCATACCACTCAATTTTTAAGCCCAGGAGTCAGTGACAAAGCCAAAAAAGGGACACAAAAATAAGGGACAGATGATAAACACTACAATTATATTATTAGACAGTTGAGCAAATAGGTTTTATATACATTTTTTCTGAAGAATATGAAGTTGGAAACTCAATTTTATGGCTTTATTTATGACTACAGTCCTCACAGATTTTCCAGAATACCAGAAGTTAGATTATGAATACAAAAAAAAGATGGGGGCAAAACTGCATACTCCATTTCCTGCCAAACAATGTTTGTTATATTACAAACTAAAGACTCAGCCTTAACCTTAGTGTTGCAGCAGCAGATGGTGGGTGACTTTTGCTTCCAGCTGCAGCAGCTACAAAACAACTCAGTTCACCAGAAAATGGTGAAGAAGAAAGTACAGAGGAATATCGTTTTCTTCAAGTAGTTTGTGGACTGTTAATATAAAAGAAATGGAATTAAATTGTAGAATCACCATACCACCATGAGCTATACTTGGCACTTTTCTCAACAAAGTGTCTTTCATAACAGCTCATAAAAAAAATAACTTGTGTAACCTAGGAAGTGCAGCTCACATCCTCAACTAAAGTTAGTGTGTGCAATCTCCTTGTGTATACGTGTTTGTCGAGTCCAAAGACATGTATGCACATCATGAATACAGTGCTGAATAAGAGCCTAAATTCATCATTAATGAGTGTAGCATGCAGTAAGTTTCCTACAGTTGTTTTGAGGATGCTTCTTGCCATGGGTTTTCAACAGCCACCAGACATGCTCCTGTTATAATCCACCTTTAGAAAAAGTGCATTTGGAGATCCAGAAAGTCCGTAGTCCCTATAATCATCTGTAATGATCTGTCAGTGCCCAATCCTTTCTTCTCTGCCATTACTTAGAATGGAACCTTTACATTTCCAGGTTCCTATACAGCAATATCATGTCTGCTTTGTCTCTTCTTTTCTCATGTGAGAAGAGGTCTAGCTTCTGGTTATATTCTTACTCCTCCTCCTCTCAGATTTTTCATATAAAATTCTTCTGGATTCCAGCCAAGAGCCTGATATCCTTTTACATATACAGCCTCCGTACTGCATATAGTATACAGAGTGTGGCCTGACCAAGGCTGGGTAGATTGCATTGCCTCTTTACTTCTGGAATCTATCCACAAAGCATACACCCTAACATTTTAGGTGTTACTGCTACTGCCTTCTCACTATGCTGCTGATGGTCTAATCTACAAGGATCACCACCCCATAACCCTGGTCCAGTCTACAAGGGACCACCACCCCATAACTCTCTTCCTACTATGTTGCCATCAGTTTTACTCCAAGATGATACTCCACATCAGGGTATTTTGGCCAGTACAGTACTGTACATTTATTTGCATTTTGCCTTAACTGGCACTGCTCCTTCGTTCAGCCTTTCATAATACGGTTCTTCCTGTTTTCTAGTCTACACGTATCTTTGTATCATCCACAAAGATGCTGAGCCTGATCTCTCTTCCATCAGATATGTTTGAGAAAAATACACTGCAGATCAATGGACCCAGTACAGACCTCTTCAGTACTCAACTAGTCATCTCTTAATTCCTGACATTTACCCTCTCAGCATAACACTCTGTGTCCTGCCATTCAGTCAGGAAGCTACCAGTTCCAAAGTCTTGGTTCTTCCCTAATCCTGTCTCGTTTTCTTATCGGCATCCTCTGTTGGACAAATTTAAAGGCCTTGCTGAGGTTTAGGTTGACTGGTACACCTCTATCAAGTTCACCTGTAAGCCAGTCATAAAACTAGATCAGGTATGAGTGCCTGATCCTGGTTTGTGTCTGGAGATTGCCATCCTCAAAACTGCTACCAGACTTTCCCTCAGGATTCTCTCCATAACTTTCTCCTGCCAGGATGTCATACCATTATTCAAGGTGTCTTCTCTTCTTTTCCGTCTTCCATTCCCTTTATTAGAACAAATGTTCTATAATAAATTACTGTGCAAAGTCTTAACATTTTGTGCCATACTGAAGTTTATAAACAAAGCTATATCAACAGATAATTTTTGTAATAATTAAATTCTAGTGATTGTCACAGTGCATGTACTCAACATACAAGCAGTATATGTAAGCCAGTGCAGTGGTACAGATGAAATAAATCCCTAGCTATGGCCCAGGTGACATGGGTTTGATTAAAACAGCTTGGACATCTGAAGAGCTGACAAGGAGGGATGGGTGTGCTAATCATGTGAGGAGGGGACAGCAGTTACCAGAATATTCTGCATGTGCAGCTCCAGGGACATAGAGGACAGCATGGTCCATGGAGGAAAAGGGGGTAGACATTGTCTGAGCTACTATGGAGGCATGGTGATACACCAGCATATCCCCATTATATGCCCACCCATTCAACATACCAGCAAAGGCTGGCAGAATAATAGCAGGTCATAAAAGAAATTCCTCGATGCAGTAAATGATGTATGCTCTTGGGATGCCCTAAGTTCCTCGTAAGCACCAATACTGTTGGGGAAATTAAGATGGGTAGGTAGAAGGATGGGGCAGCATGAGACACTTATGGTTGACTGCATGAGATAACAAAAATAAAAGCTGCATATGTATGTGCAGTCTAGTCCAATTTAAGCCAGTCAGACAATGTTACTCCTTATGGGAATACTAGTAACAGAATCACAGGTTTACATCTGAAACCCAAATCACAGATCATAGAATTTTAAAAAGGCAGATTACCAAAGTTTAAACTGCAGAAATTATAGCACTGAATGACTGAATTTCATTTTAAGAAGTGCAGAAACATTGTTACTCTGTAGCCAGTCAAATAGTAAGATATACAGCCACTTGACATTTTTGCAGCCATATTTTATTTACCATGGAGTGTGTGCTGTCCACACTTGGCTATTTAACTATTTTATTTCCTGAGTCTGTACTTGGGGGGGGGGGGGGGGGTACTTAATGCATTTAGTTTCGCAATCTCTGAGGCTATACTATCTCACACTTAAAATAAATAATGAGGCTGAGAGAGGGCACAGCCTCAGAGATGATGGTGGTAGGGAACTTGATCCCTTCCAAAGATACTTTTTTTTTCTTGTGTTCCTGTCACTGTGCACTTTAATTGTTTCAGAAATGTACATATTCAAGTAACTGCAATTTTCAGATTTTGCAGCATTATGATATGAGTTATAATAAACGTACTGTTGGAGGTAAACTGAAGCAAACCTGTAATTACCTTTAGGTCCACCCCATATACCCTCTTGTGTACTGCAATATGCAAGTAGTGAAGCATGTCCTCTTGCAGAGGGCAACAAACAGATAGCTGAGACAGTCTGAGAGTGCTATATGCCATAGCAGTATAGCATACATCTGGTCCTAGCACCATGTCTCCATTTTATGAAGCAGGTAGAAGGCATAGCAGAACGGTTATATGTTTTCTGGAACATCTTGCTCGTTTATAAAATAATCATACTTAACCTGTTACACATCCAATAAGACATGAGGTTTTGTGCAGGGTAGAAAAAACCAAGGGTGTTGTGAGAAATGAGCTTGAAGGTCAAGTGTGTGTGTGTGTGTGTGTGTGTGTGTGTGTGTGTGTGTGTGTGTGTGTGTGTGTGTGTGTGTGTGTGAAGGGATGCATGTCTCTGAGTGTGATCAGGTGAAGAAGGGCTATGTGTTTGTGTATGTTTAGAATGACTGTGGGTGTGGGTTGAGATGGCTGCCACATTTTCACACCTTCACACACCCCTAGACTAATGATCAAAGCCTGCAACATTGGGTCAGGGGGAACACTAGCCATCAGTGAATACTTTAACTATGTGGATAGGGGAAACACGAGAAACCAGGGATTTTTAAATCTATGTGGGTCAGAGGGAACACTAGCCACCAAGCATTTTTAAAACTATGTGGGTGGGGGGAGCTATACACCAAGGAATACTTTAGTGTTCTGTCTGAACCACATAGTTAGACACAAGAGACTTCTAAATCTATGAGGGCCAGGGGGAACCCCAGACACCAAGGATTTTTAAAACTACATGGGTGGAGCTAGCACTAGACACCAGAGGATATTTGAACTATATGGATCGGGGGATCACTAAACACCATACATTTCTAAAACTACACACAGTGGGAGGATCACTAGTGACCAGGGATTTCTAAAACTTCATGGGTAGGGAAGAATATTAGACATCAGAGATAACCTCTCGTATCATAATGGCACTTACACACAATGGGGATGTGGGCATCACTAGCAGCAGACATAATCTCTCAAAGCATAAAGGAACTTGCATGTAATGAGGGTGTGGGGATCACTAGGCAGCAGGAATAACGTCTCATATCATAATGGCAGTTACACATAATGGGGGTGTAGGGATCACTGGACACCAGGGATAGCCTCTCATATCATAATGGCACTTACACACAATGGGGGTGTGGGGATCACTGGACACCAGGGATAGCCTCTCACATCATAATGGCACTTACACACAATGGGGGTGTGGGGATCACTGGACACCAGGGATAGCCTCTCATATCATAATGGCACTTACGCACAATGCATATATGGGGAACTTTGGACACCAGGGATACTGTATCTGACATCCCTTAAAGGTAATTAATTAAAAAAATGGTGCAGGGAATTAGTAGGCACCTGGAATCATACTAAGTAGCTTGCATTAAAGGCAGTAAAATGGAGTCAAACCTTGCACCCTTGCCACAGTATACCCTAGAACTAACCCATTGTATTAACTAAGAACCTTGTTCAACAACGGTGTTCCTGACTATTATTCCATGCCAACAGCAGTTTGAGATGTTGAGGTGGATGGAGGAAGGAAAGGGAACAGTGCAAGGCAGGAGAAAAGCAGAGACACCTGTTGTATTTGTCTCCTAAAACTGTAGAAATGTGGTAATCTAATACCTTTTTTTACTACTGTGGATTATCAGAAGAATATTAAGTGTGAAACTCTAATGCCACAGAGGCAGGTATGCAGGTGTTCAAGTGTGTGTGTGAAATGCCCCAGTCAATACTATTTTTTAACTAGAAGTCTAGTTAAGAGTCACACAGGAGCCAAATGGGGAGGAAGAAAGAATCAAACTCTGCACCCTGCTCATTAACAGCTTAGAACCCTAATCCTCCACAACATCTGACAGATCTCCACAAAATTTTCTGTTTTATTTTTTTTTTGGGGGGGGTGGAGTAAGTCACTAAAGTAATTAAATAGCTCTCATTCTTCAGAAAATGCATGCCATGCAATACCTGCTATTGTTCTATTAATCTTTTAATTGAATTAGAATTGTCTGGCATTTAAAGCTCTGGGCTTTTAATTGACTGTCTCCTGCAATCAAAAGTAAAGGGATTGAATCCTCTCACATCCATTTACCTCACTGAAACAGTACTCCTGGTTTATCCCTGAAAATGGACCCTTACTCTAGTAGGTTAACATGGCTGACAAACAGAAAAAAAAAATAGTATTTAAAATTTGTTCCTTTTGGGGTAGTTGCAACCCCCCCCCCCAAATTATTTTTGCATTTGTACAAAATTCTTGGCCAAAGAAATTGTGAAATTTTTTGATTTATTCCTTGTAAAATGTGTGGCATTTTGGTAAATTGCTGCATTATTTGAATTCATTTGTTCACTTGATCTCAAGCAGATATCTGAGGTGTACAGTTAAACAAGTGGCTTTTATAGTTAGGTGTGTACATCACACATCAAGTGCACATCAAAGATCAGTGTATTAGCAATATAGTGGGTTGAATGAAGTAATAATAACCGAGATGAGGAGAAAGGCTAACGTTGTTTGTAACGAGATGCTAAGAGAGAATATGAGAATAATTTGCTAATTTTTGTGGGGGGGGCCTGGACTTTTTCAACTTATGTGCAAACTAATGTTTGAATAGCTGGGTGTGAGGTAAATAATATATTACAACTGATCTATAACTGTTTAGTCTTATAAATAGTGTAAAAAGGAAGATTTTACTCTGTAACCAAATGACTGTTCTGGCAAGAAAAGAAAGGCTTGGCTTATCAAAGAACTATAAAGTCCACAGTTTAACTATGGTGTAAGCTTTCTTCTAAGTTGTTAATAAATGTCATGTTTTACCCATCTGTTCCACAATGTGGCAGTGCAATATTTCACATTTTGAGGATAAAAGGTTGACTTGTGTAGTTTCTTTAATTTTTTTGCTTGTTGGTTTGTGGTATGGTATGATATTCATGATGTAAGCCTGCTCTTATTGACTGGATTGATTTTTTTTTTTTTTTTTTGGGGGGGGGTGTTGCTTGATTTGCCTGTCTGGAGCTTTGTACTTTTGCAACTTGAGTTGTTTGTTTCTCCTGCGAGACTCTAATCTTTGAAGAACTGGGTATGTGGTAAAACATGTGTAAAATACATTTTAAACAAGCTTTGAAATTCCCCACTCACTGTTCAGAAAAGTTCTTCATTTTGTTCGTTCTACCTTATGAGAGGTAGTATAGTGCTCCTTATTTTGAAGATGGAAATTTGGCTATGGCTGAAATGTCTTTAATTATTTTGCTTATTAGTGCTATGGATTTTATGGTAATGTCAAACAATGCTTAACTGTGTAAAATAAAAAAGCCTCAGCTTAAGAGTTTAAGGATATGTAGTATAATTATTTTGATCATTAAAACTCTAAATTCTTCTGTTAAAACGTGTTCATATGGTTATAACAACATTCAAAAAATCATAACTGAATCTTTTAAATTACCTGACATCCAAAAATAAATCCTGGCATGAATTATTGTGACCAGACATTCCCTTCTGAATGCCATCCATACCTCTTAACTGTCCCTATTTTTGCAGAATGTCCCTGATTTTGCTTCAGATATTTGTAGTGTCCCTCATAACATTTTAGATTTTCTGATAAATCACTCATGATTACTTTCAGTCAGTAATGATAATCATTAGAGTATTATACTTCTTATTGTTCAAAAATGCACATTGATGCAAAACTTATTTTATTAACTTTAAGTGAATTAGAATAATAGCTAAAAATTGTTCCAGAATTATTGTCGAAATAAGTTGAGAATTATGGGGATAAGCAAAACATTCAGAGCTAAATTATTTCCATTGGTGTTGTTTCAACAAATTAAAACTAGAATGCTAGGCAGTTTGCTTTGCTGCATTTGTGTGGTACCGTTTTTGTCATTAAGTGCTGCTTCATTAGCAGCTCAACAGGTAGCTCATTCTGCTTTGATGCAGAAGGCTGTGGGTCCTATTTACATGCCAGATACATGGACTGATTTTGCTTTACTGGCACTACAGTGCAGCATAAGGGGAGGGTGCTGCTGCGCCCCTGAGCATGCCATCCTTTGAATGAGAAGTTAAACTCAGGCTCCATCTGACTGAGTTTTTAATAGTTCAACTGGCCATAAAGGATCCCATAGCACATATCAAAAACACTAGGAGAAGTTCCCTGGTGTCCTGACCAAATTTTCCCTCAGTCAGTATGAATACTATCTCTGCTGTCCCTTGAAAAGAGGCCATTGGCCTAGTGAGACTAACACAGTCAACAAAAAGTATGCATTAATAAATTAATTAATTATGGCTGCCACTATATTTCAGCTATTTCTTTATTATCTTTGTACTCTGACTATTTTAATGCATCAGAATCATTAAGTGGTTATGGCTATTATATCTCAATTTCCCTGCTGCTGTAATGTGATCTTGTAGGCTTTTCCCAGAATCCACTTAAAGCTCCCTTTATACGAGTCAGACCAGACATGAGGTAATCTTGTTCTTTTTAACTCTTTATAAATAGAGTGGCAGTAATGTGAGTCACTGGCATCTTGCACAGCTTCTGGAACTTATACTCATTTTCACTTTTTTGCTTGAATTACTCATATTTGTGTTTTCAAGTTTTATGTCTTTAACAGTAGTTGTAAATGCTCAACAAAATAAACCAGCTGAATTGCATATAGGCTTTCAATTTTTAGTTAAAGATTTGACAAACTCCATCACATATTCTTCCTAAGGTGTCAAAACTATTATTACAATTCAGTACCTCTTAAGTGACCACTGTTGCTTCTTATTCAGAGAACTATTAACAGACTAAATAGTTGATAATGCTGCATTTGTTCTGTGGTTAAATATTTTATTTTAAAGTACTGTTTGCTTTCTTTTCAGTGTGGGTTTACACACTGGGTAAGCAGGGAACTGCTCAGCTATTTAAAAGGTTCCATGTGTGAGCACCACACTGAGAATGCTACATCTTTCCTGCTGTTAAATATTTTATTTTAAAGTATTGTTTATTTTCGTTTCTGTGTAGGGTGTGTGTGTGTGTGTGTGTGTGTGTGTGTGTGTGTGTGTGTGTGTATATATATATATATACACACACACACACACACACATATGTATATATATATATATATATATATATATATATATATATACACACACACACACATATTTATATATATATATATATATATATATATATATATATATATACACACACACACACACACACTGATTGGCTAAGCAGGGAACTACTCAGCTGTTTAAAAGGTAGCTGTGTGAGCACAGGATTGAGAATGCTGCATTTGTCCTGCTGTTAAATATTTTATTTTAAAGTAGTGTTTATTTTCTTTTCTGTGGCAGGTGTTTGTGCATGCTGATTTGCTGAGCAGGGAACTACTCGGCTATCTGAAATGGTCCTGTGTGAGCACAGTATTGAGAATGCTGCATTTGTCCTGCTATTAAATATTTTATTTTAAAGTAATATTTGCTTTCTTTTCTGGGGCATGCTGATTAGTTAAGCAGGGAACTGCTCAGCTATTTAAAAGGTTCCTGTACTTGTATAAGTATTTGATTGTCTGCCAGGTAACATGACAAATGAGAATTTTGAAGTGTTACTTCTGGGTATTGATAAAAAAATGAGCCAAGTTCTAATGCAGGTGTACATCAGATGGGAGTGCTCAGGGACTTGTTATAGTTTACTTAATGGCTTAATGGTAGATGAAACATTCAGACAGAATACTAATGAACAGCAATTTATAAGTTTTGGTTCACAAACTAACAGGACTTTGGCTCCTAGGATAGTGAATGGTGAAATATCATTTTTTTATTGACAGGAATATTAAGAAGAGAACAGTGGGACAAGAATGTTGATTAATTTAGAAATGATTCCTTCAGAACTTGAGGAAAGTGAAGGCATCTTATTAATTGGTAGTTATATGATACAAAAATATATTTGAACATTAAATAGTTTTGACAGGGAAAATTACTGTTTCATGTCTGTATAGTTGTAAATTATAAAGCATTGTCATTGGATTAAATAACTTGGGAGGTAAGAAAAATTGCACATTAGTAATTATTCATGTGGGTAATGGGCACGCCACTGTACGATATGTATAATCTGGTTCAAAATATTCTGGACATTTATAAAAAGTGCAAAGTAAATTTGTGTATTTCAGAAATTTTACAGTCTTCACTTTCCAATTATCAGTTCTCTAAAGGATTTAATTTAATAAATATGTAATTGGCAAGACTTTCAAGAAGAGATTTTTTTTTTATAAGAACAGGTTTCATTTAAGTTTTTATGGTGGTAGATTGAGTAAAAAATATCCAGATTTAGTGAAACATTTTTTGGACTTCAGTCACATAGTATAAGCAGAAAATATAAGGGTAGTAAACAGAGATTTTTTTGTATTATGCAAATGCTAGGAGTTTGAATAAAAAAGTGGATGAACTTGAATTAATTTATAAATTTTAATTACGATGTGATAGTAATAACAGAAATATGGAACTGCACAGATGTCTTTTTACCTGAATATAAATTGTATGTCTGTCTGAGGGGAAAAAGAATTGGGAGGTATAAGAGGTTTGTTGCATCTTGGCTAGAGTTCTAGTTGCTGACTGCTGTAGGAAATTCTACTTCTAGACTTATTATTTGATACAACATCTACTCCATTACATTTATTGATGTGTTGTAAGAGTCTCTCATTATTTACAATGGAACAGTACTATTTTATTGAGGAATTAATTAAATATTTGGAATATAACAATTTAATATTGTTGAGTGATTTTAACTTTCCTAATATCAGCTGGAAGGATGGGACATCTCTGTCTGCCCTAGAAGACAAAGTTATGGATCTTTGTATACTACATAACTTATTTCAAAATTATAGAGTTTCCTACAATGGCAAAACATGCTCTTCATTTATTATTATTTACAAATATGTCAGATAAAGTAATGAGCATAAAACAAGTATGTCCTTTAAGTAGTTCAGATCATAATGCCTTCATGTTTTCCGTAATTACTAATTCACATTTAAAACATCAGGCTAAGATTATTTTTGACAAAACCAAATTATTTCATTATGTACAACTGTGCTCATAAACTCATTAGATCTATTTATGAACAGTCTTGATTTTTTTTTTTCAAAAAAAAATTTTTATTGGCAATTTTGTTTTAATACAATAAAAACCAAACAAGTTATAACAAGATAAATAAAATACACAGTATACTAATAAAAATCACAAAATTTCAACAAGCAACCCCACAAGCTGTCAGAAAAACATAATATAACAGTAATTAAATAGTACTAAATATTGGAATTAAAACTACAAACCACTGAATTAAATCAAGAAGAAATAAGGAGAAGTGTATTAACTTTGGAGCAAATTTTTAGATAAAGGGCATTCTTCTTAGGACTCTTACTAATAAATTTGTGAGCAGCCATGTATGTAAATACCAATGATTTAAAGTTATTCCAACAAAGCTTAGTACGATCCATCCAATTTCTAGAGATGTACAGTTTCATGAGAGAACATAAAATGACCAAAACATGGGTATCAACTAAAGAAAGAGTACACATAGGTATGTGAAGGATGGCTAGTTCCCAACAAAGGGTTGATTTGTGGTATCCCATTTTTTGAAGACGGACCTTTAACGAAGTCCAAAGTTTATGAGTATGATAACAGGACCAAAAGATATGAAATAAATCAGCATAGGGTGCTGAGCAGCAGGAGCAAGAAGGAGATTTATTGGAGTCGATTTTTGCTAGTCTAGCTGGAGTAAAATATGTATTATTGTTAATCATCAATTGTGTGTAAAAAGATTCTTAAATGGGGAGAAATTAATAGTGTTTTTTATAGACAAAAGCTTCTGATTATGTGAAAGAAGAGGGTGATAACTATTCCAATAGTTTGAAAAAAGACATGGACTATTATTTATCATAGATGATATAAGTTTATATGAATTAGAAACCATTTTCTTGGGTAGAGTAAGATTATGCAAAACAGATTCTAATAAGGATATATTTTGTCCATTATCAAAAAGGTGTATAAATTTATACTTAATAATATCTCTCAATTGTCTGATTATCGATAAATATTTTTTATTTATCTTCAATATCACACATAGGTTAGAAAATGATTCATTATTATGTTTAAGTAAATCCCAGACCACAAAGCTTTTAATTTCCGGGAATTTAGAAAGATTAACAGGAAGATTATTAATTGTAATATTAGGATTTAGATGTAAGGGTTGAAGTAAGGGAAGGGTTTTATCCAAATTTATAAGTTTCATTAAGTTTTGAAAAATAATAATCTTATGTTTTAAATTATTTGAGAGTTTGAGATTTTTAAAGGAATCTTTTACGAGAAAAGGGAGGGCCTCCGGATTCAAATTCAGACTTATAACATGTTGAAACCATATTTTAGACCATAAGGGATAAGAATTATAATCTACTAACTTAAATTTGGAAATACATAATAACCTACTTGCCGAAATGATGAAGTAGTATAATTGAAAATTTGGCAGTCCCAGTCCTCCACCCGATTTGGGAATAGTTAGTTTATTATATGCAATTCTCACAGATTTTGGATACCAGATAAATTTAGATAAATCCCTACATATTTTAGTCAAAAAGACTTTGGTATTACCTGATCTACAGAGTTGAATTGAAAGAGAATTTTAGGTAGAATATTCATTTTAATTATAGCAGCTTTAGACAAGAGAGATAATTTCAACTTCTGCCACCTAAGAATATCGAGAGTTATTTTGGACCATGATTTAAGGAGATTATTTTGAAATGTAGATGAAACATTATGATTAAAGGAAATCCCTAAATATTTAATATCGAAAGTAATTTTAAAGGAAGACAAGGGAAAATAACTTGGATTATACCCTGAGGATTTATAGGAAAGATGTGAGATTTCTGAAAATTGACTTGATAATCTGAAGCTTTAGAAAAGGCCTCAATGGAGGATTCAATCTTATGAAGATCAGTGTTAGGAAGTTGAAAGTAAATAATTAAATCATCAGCAAAAGCTGACAAAGGAACTATAGTATTCATTACTCTAGGAATCACATGAACTGTATTTGATTTTATATAAAGAAATAGGGTTCAATGAATATATTAAAAAGGAAAGGAGATAGCGGACAACCCTGTCTAGTACCATTAGTTATTCGTATTGGTTTTGATAAAATTTTGTTTATCCACAAGCAAGTCGAGGAGTTATTATATAAAACTTTAATCATATCTATGAAAGAAGGGGAATATTGAAATATGATAAGGAAAGAAAAAGAAACATCCAGTTAACCCTATCAAAAGCCTTCGTGCATCTAATATCAAGGCATAAATTGGATTTTGTCTTTTTCAGAATATGCATTAATGAATCTAAAGTTAAGGTATTATCCCAAGTATGTTTACCTGACATAAAGCCTGATTGTTCCTTGGATATTATAGAAGGAAGAATTTTCCTAAGCCTATTTGCTAAAAGAGAGGCTAAAATTTTAATGTCAATATTAATCAAAGAAATGGGGCGATAATTGTGCGGATCTGATTTGTCCTTTTGATTTTTAAAATTAAAATCGTTTCAAGTATTCCAATAAAGATCTGAGATACCATGTTTTATTACATAATTATATACTTTTAATAATATAGAAGAAATCAATAAGTTATAAGTTTTAAAGAATTCAGCTGTAAATCCGTCAGGACCAGGTGATTTCCTGCCTTAAGATTCGAGATAGCTTCTTGAATTTCTTGTAGGCTTATAGGAGCTGAAAGCAAGTCACCTTGACTTTTACTTATGGAGGGAAATTTAATAGAATTAAGAAACTCAATCATATTTTTATGCGTAGTACTACTTGTATTTCCATTAGAATATATGTCAGAAAAAAGGTTAGACAAAGTTGTATTATTTCTTGGTCAGAGTTATAAATCTTATTATTAAGGTGTAGCCGAGATATCTTAGGAGGTTCTTGATTGTTTCTAATTAATTTTGCAAGAAATTTAGATGGAGTTTGTGCCCATTCAGAGTAGGTTGCAATCATCCTTTGTTCAAAAATAGTTAGGTTCTGTTTATGTAGTTGAAGTAATTGGAATTGTAAGTCATTTATTAAATTATCTCTATTGGGATCTACATTTATTTTTTGTTGTTTTTCTAGTTCGAGAAGTTTATTTGTAAGCTCCATTTCTTTGTCTTTATATTTCCTTTTAAGAAAAGAGGCTTTATTAATTAAAATACCTCTCATATAAGCTTTACAGGCTGCCCATTGTATATCTAAGGGTATATCAGAACTATCCAGATTAAGAGTAAGATTAGATAGTATTTCATTAATTTCCTGAATAATGTCTTTATTACGAAGTAAATTATTATTGAGTGTCCAAATATTATATTTAGAGGGGGAATTTTTTTTTTTGAATAGGGTTAATATTTATTGAAATCTTAGAGTGATCAGAGATGGATCTCGGATCCAAGAATAGAACAATATCAAAGTGTGTAAGAAATTCCGAGATTAAAAAGAAGTCCAATCTTGACCAAGATTTGGAGCATTTTGAATAATAAGTGTATAACTCCTCTTTCGTTATCTGGTCCTTCAAAGAAACAGGGTCAGTAAGACTAAGGTCAAACATCAAATCTTCCAAGGCAGAGGAGGATTGGGTATTGTACCAATAATAGGAGGATTTATTAGAACGATCTACAATAGGATCAATAACAGCATTCCAATCACCCCCAGCTATAATATAATGGTCTTTAAAGGTTGCTAAAATATTATGAATTTCTGCAATAAAAATATATTGCTGAGAACACGGGTTATATAAATTAAAAAATAGAATAGGTTTATTAATATTAGGAAATTGAGATGTGAAAAAACACCATCTACCATTTACATCAGACCTTGTATTAAGTATGGTACCCTGGAAAGATTTTTTAATAATTATCGCTACTCCTCTAGCACTAGAACTATTACCTGAAGAAATAATAAGTTTCACCCATTTCTTTTCTCTTACTCCTGCCCAATCCCTATCATACAAATGTGTTTCTTGAAGGAAACATATATTAGCATATGATTTAAAAATCAAGTGACAGATAAGCGCCCTTTTAGACTTATTTTGCAACCCTCTAATATTCCACGAATCTATATATAAAGTCATAATACAATAAGCTTAGTAGGCCTAGTATACACCTATTTTAGAAGAAAGGAAAAGCCTAAAAAAATAAAGACGGTGACTTTGTAAAACCAAAAGCGCTCATTTTATTCAGAATACATAGCTGACTTTTATTTTCAATCTTCTCCTATATTTTCCATACTTTCCTTTATCTATAATCACAAAATGACAGTGGCAAGAATAGAAAAGGGACAAAGAAAAAAACAAAATATGACAGCAAAGAGAATCCTTCCATACCTCCCCAGTGCCTACCCACCCCTCAAAACTAATGGAAGGAAATAATATATAATACATCTGTGAAGCTTTTGAAATGCTAGCATAATAATTCTTGTTATAACAAAAGAAAGAATAAAAATTAAGTAACAAACTAATACTCCAACAATATGTACATATATACATCACACAATGTTTCCAAGACACAGCCATGTTAGAACCCATAAACCAACACCCATGAGATCATATTCAGAACAATGAAATTAGCCATAAATAAAAGGAAAAGTGAAATTAACTTAACTAACTATAACCTATAAATATGCGATTTTTCAGAAAAAAATTAAAACTAAAAAAAATATTATTTATAAAATGTAAACATTTTTATGGTACATACCTAGAATAACTTTAAGATTATATTTTAAATTTTAAGATTATATTTTAGTGCATATTCAACAACACTAGTAAAAATTAAAATTTAAGATAAAAAATCGACATATAAGAACACTGGACATAATACATGCACATACTGAACAAAGTTGCAAATACCCCAAGAAAAAACTGTGAGAAGCATTTATATCTTAACTGAGTCATGTAAACCAGACCCCACCGCATGTATTAAGGCAGACATTAACAAGTAATACATTAGATATATATTAAATTATACCACCATTTCTTAAATAACTACAGAATAAAGTCCAGAACAATGAACTGTCATTGTAGGAAACCTCATGAAGTGAGAACCTCATGAAGCGAAGCATATCAGCATCTCAGCGACAGAATCATAAGCAGAAGTTCCGCCTTTTACAGTTAAATTAGAGCCAGAATTCTCACGCAACTCCACACTGAGAAAATGTATCCACCATTTCTTAAATAATTAGAGAATGAAGTCCAGAACAATGAACTGTCACTGTAGGAAACTACATGCAGTGAGAACCGCATGAAGCAAAGCATATCAGCATCTCAGCGACAGAATCATAAGCAGTAGTTCCGCCTTTTACAGTTAAATGAGAGCCAGAATTCTCACGCAACTCCACACGGAGGAAATGTATCAGGAAAATAATCTCCAGAACTAATCATGACACCATTTACAGTCACCAATTCGAACACCATGTTGTTTACTGGCATCTGAAGAATCATACAGTCATCCAACGCCTATTCGAAGTTTTCTCACTTTATAGTTCAAGTTAACAAAGAAATCATGCCACACCAAAACCAGTGTTAAACCAACAGCAAGGCTTACTTACTTTGTTTGTATATTTGCCAAAAGATAAATCTTGACAGCCTAGATAAATAGTCCTTGAACAACCACTCATGCTGAACAAATGATTACTCGCATAAAACACTTGCATATATCAGCACTTGTAAACGAACAGCATTTCTCCACAGCGCAATTGTAAGGCAAACTAAAAGTTAACCAAATACATTTTTATAACACTGGATAAGAATTGAAGGCTTTAATAAAAGCATCTTTAGCTTCAGACGGTGTACTCGCTGAATATTTAGTCTCTTTATATGTAAATAAAAGGACACTCGGGTATCTCATCTGAAACCTTATATTTCTTTTAATTAAATCAGCACAAAAGGGAGCTAACCTCTGCCTATTCAATTTTATTTGGTGTGGCAAGTCTTGAGTAAAAGTAATTTTATGACTGTTCCATACCAATATTTTTTGCTTTCTTGCTGACTGTAGAATATTTTGAACATCCTGAAAGTTCAATAGTTTGGTATAGATGATGCGAGGGATTTGTGAATCCTGTCTACGTCTAATGGCTCTATGTGCCCTCTCAATTATTATTTTATCAGCTGTAAAACTCGGACCCAAAAGTGCACTGAAAATCTGACCACAAATTAAAATAAGGTTTTGGTTATCATATGTTTCAGGTAGCCCCCTAATAATAATATTATTACGTCGGCTTCTCGCTTCAAGATCTGTTAGTTTAGTTTGTAATTCCTCAATAAGCACAGAATTATTTTTGTTACATCAGACACTTGACTAATTTTAAAGTCATTATTTTGTGTTTTTTGCTCTAGCGTGTCCATTCTTTGTACTAACTGGTTAATAGATTTAGTAAGACCAGACATTTGGTCAGATATAACCTGGATAGCATCATGAATTGGTTGAAGCGCTATTTTCAGATCGTCGATGTGAAGATTCGGTTCAGTTTTTGTCTTCGCATTTGTTTTATTATTTGAAGAACTACTATCCACAACTGTTTTTGAAGTTCTCAACCTTTTACAAGTGTTATCTTTCTCAGGGGAGAGAATTGAGGAGATTTTTGCCTTGGTACTCTGGGCATCCATATTCTCCGCACTTTCTGTCATACCTGGATACCGATGTACAGAACAGAAGTAAGGAGCGCCAACTGCTAGAAGCGCGAATCCTGTCAGGCACCAAATTTTCACACAGGCCTCTCGAATACTCGTACTCCTTATCCAAGAAACTGGTTAAAGGTAAAAAATACAATTTTTACCAGAGAACAGACCACCAAACGACTTCAGGTATATTATATTAGCCTCTTATATCAGCGAGTAATAATTACTACCATTAAGAAACAGTTAAGGCTACATAAAATAAAAATTAACGGTAGGAGCTCGTGGTTAGGGTGCTAACTAGCCGACCACCATCTTGGACATGAACAGTCTTGATGATTTGGTTATTATGTGGAATACTTTTGAGTGCACATGCTGTGAACATTTAAATCAGTGTAGGCAAACTATAAGCAGGAACTATGAAGCCTACTCTCCCTTTGTGGAGCATAACACATTCTAAATTATTGAAGAAAAAAAGAAGAAGTGTAGCATAGGGGAAAATATATAACACTGCTACAGCTTATAATTTATTTAGTTGGAAATTGAAGAGCTTGTCACCTAAAGCTAAATGTAAGTATGAAGAACATATTTTGGCTAATGTCTCTTTGTTTAGAAATTTAAAGGTGAAAAAAGGAGTGGACAGTATTATTGTGAATAAAAATATATATTATATGATGGAGTAGAATTGGCTGAAGAGTTTAATAAACATGTTCTTGTGTTATTCCATGAGTAGGGTCAGTTGGTGTGTTAGGGATACCTTAGAGTATATATGATATTTATGCATGTCCATTTTTGACTTTGGACACGGTAATAAAATCATTGGACCACATAAAAAAGGAAAGTTCTCTGGGTCCTGACAATGTACCAGGATGCTTTTGGGTTACTTATGCTAAATATATTTCTGCAATCATTACATCCTCATTTAACATAATGTTATTTCATGGTTATGTCCCTTTAAGTTGGACATGTGCAGATGTTATACCTATTCACAAAGGCTGTTCAGTGGATAAAATATCTAAATATAAGCCAATTAGTCTTAACTCCCTTGGTGGGTAAGAGATTTGAGAGATGTTTATTATCTGTCTTGACTACTGATTTAAAGGATCATCTGTTGGATCGATCTCAACCTAGTTTTGCCTATAATAGATCAGTATTTACTAATTTGCAAACTTTTTATGACTCTGATACTTTGGCCTTGGATCAGAGATTATCTGATGTTGTTATTTATAGGAATTATACTATCTTGTTCACAGAAAAGGTAATTGATCCCTGTACTATATAAATTGTTATCCTAAAATATATGTTATTGTTTTAACTCAAAGTAATACTGACCTCCTCTATTTTTACATCTAAAATAAACAGATACCTGACTTGATGGTCTTCTTTGCCAGCTCTTACAGACAGGGTATAGTTTCTTTACTTAAGCTTTCAGCTCACATATTGCTGCAATATATTTACTTATTTAATCATCTCTAAACAGGTAAGTTGGGTAATCTACTCAAACCATATCAAGGGGTAGAAGAAATCTTTCAGTTTTCCAGTAAAACAATAATTAGCTGGTAAAAATATTAAAGAAATACAAAACCTTAAACTAAATATACAAAGAAAGGAAGATAATTCGTTGATACATATGTCATGTAGTACTTAAAACACATTAAAATACCAGAGCATTAAATTCCATCAATAAGTCAAATTTCTTGACATGTCAATAGCATTTCAAAGTACCCCAATGTTAATAGATTTTTAAAATAATCACTTCTTCTTCATTTTTGCATAATGTGGCTGAATTTAAAATTCTTTAAACAAAGGAGCACTTGTTTTCCATTATTTTTTGTAATAAGCTTTATTTTCTAACTAGTATTAAAAGACCCCAAAACATTTTTGTCACTTAGGGTTTACAGTTAGTAGGACTGGAACATCCATTAATATTGTTGATATAGACAGAATGTAATTATCTGACCACGATACTTTGAAAAAAAAATTACTTCTCCCCAATAAACATTTAGTCTTTCATATTCCATAAATACATGTGTCCATTCAGCTTTCACCACATTACTACAGCTCCAACAAGTCAATGATTTGAAGAAAAATTTTAGAGGGTTAATAAATATTCTGTGTATGTATTTCTACATGAAGAACTTCTGAAATAGGCTAGATGAAGTTTGGCTAACTGACTTAACAGAACTTTATTCTTATCAATTAAATCATTTAATCCATTACTATCTAAAAAATTTCAATACATTATATCAGAATTATTACTTATAATAAGCTATATAACGTAAATAAATGTTATTTCCAAGTTAATTTGCCTTTGATTATAGTAGTCATATATTCATACAATTGAGGAATAACATTCTGCTAATTCTCATTTATAATACTTATGTAACTTTCTAATTTCTGTCTAATAGACAGTATTAACCAACAGATGCATTAAGTTTATATAAATTAATTAATATTTTTGGTGTTATTGCTTTCTTTTTTTCAATCCATTTTCTTTAACAAACTCATGCCAGTGACATTCTGAAAGTCCACAAATCCTATAGTAGATACAATAGGAAAACATAAAATTTTTCATTTTTGAATTAATGGGAATTTACAAATATATATCTTAAATGCTTTCAGAATCAATTTCATAGAAGAAGAGCTGAAATTCTGAAATAAGTTTCCTTATAAAATGTGTTTTAATAACCAAATGAAAGAATTAGTAAATATTTCACATTTATCAAGACCAATCCATTTATATGAACCCAAAATAATCTGTTCACAAATAATTTTCCACTGACAAGTATAAATTGGATATAACCAAAATATGACTGTGTTAAAAATTAATAATATAATAAGATTCTAAATTAGGAAAACTAATACCACCATACTCCGAGATCCTAAGATGAGTTCTATGCATTTTTGTATTTTTAGGATGCCATTAAAATGATATTAATATTTACTCCATATTCTTTAATATTTTTCTGGAAATAATGCTATTGGATGCAACAAATATATAATCTTTGACAGTCTAATCATTTTAATACAAACTATTTTTTCTTCAAATGTAAAGAAACATTCATTCTATTGTTTAGTAAGAAGTAATGCATCATCTGTTATTTTTATGAAATTATTAATGGTATTAATATATTGAATATAAATTCCTTAATAGTTTAATTTTTGCCCTTCCCAGTTGTATTTATATTCGTCTTTTAAATTACTATCCAGTTGCTGATTAACTTAGTGTCAGTTTTGCTATTATTAAACTTCAGAAGTGATGTTTCTTGAAGTTTTTCAATTTCTTCATTCATTACATTAATGTTGCTGTTTAAATCTCATATAGTTGATAGAATATCATCAGCAAAGAATTATACTTAGCTTATATTTAAGATTGAAAGTTTTAACTTATAAAACAGCCCTTCATTTTATTAGTTTTTATGCTGTTTGCTAAAGGCTCCATGACCAATGCAAATAGTGAAGGAGACAAAGAACATCCTTGTTTTGTACCTTTGTTTAAGGTAAAGCCTTGAGGTATGTAAGTACCAGTTTTAACATATGCTTTAGAATCCATACATAAATCTCTTAATATTCCAACAAATTGTTCTGGATATCCCAATAGTTCTAAAGTTTTAAATAAATAAATCCAATTAACAAAGTCAAAAGCCCTTTCAATATCTGCCCTTTCAATATCTGGACTAATCAAAGCCAATTTTTATTTAAATTACCTGCTAAATCCAAAATTGTCATTACCCTTTTAATATAATCATATGTTAACGTAGTAACAATAAACCCAGTTTGATCCTTATCAAACTATGTATAATATAATTTAATCTCACAGAAAAAAATAGAAATACCTATTTTGTAATCTACATTTATGAGAGACTAAATTTTTTCCTTTCCTTGTTTAAGAATGGGAGATATTAAAAACATTTCACTGAAAGAGGAATTATGTTATCCTTTTAGATCATCACATAAACATCACTAAGTAATTATTTTACATGTAATGGAAGAAGACTATACAACTCCACACTTAATCTAATCCTGGGGCCTTATAATTTTTCCATTTATGATTTTTCCATTTCTTCAGTACGTCCTTTATTTCTAGCAAGGATATCAGTTTATTTAATAATGATACAAATTGTACATTTAGCTTGCTATTAATATATTTCTTTAAATAATTATCTATTTTTCATTCATACAAGTTGATATTCTTATATTTAGATCGTCATGATATTTCAAAATTATGAAGCATTTTTTCTAGGGTCTCTGTTAATGAGCGAATGCTTAAAATGTTGAATACGACATGCTCGACAGCTTTTAAGCGAACATTCATCTAAGCAAAACCTCAAAATGTCAAAACAAGAAGTTTCAAAAATGTATAGTTGGCCAGCCATCAGGAAGCCAATGGCTGATGTCAGAACGTTCACCCTGTCTAGCCATTCTTACATTCTTACAGTCCTCCACTGTGGTGCAGTCTCGAAGTTCACCATGTGTAATGTTATGACAGTCCTCCACTGTGATGGGATTTTGGAGTTGGTATATTTAAGTAGGGGGTGGGGGGCACAGGCCTCCACATTGGGGGGGTGAAGCACCCCACTTTATTTTGTTTGTCGATTTTGCTTTTTTGGGGGGGAGGTTGTAATGGTGTACAGTACATTTTAGCCATCGGCTGTTGGCTTCCAGATGGCTGACCAACTATAAATTTTTAAAATTCCTCAGTTCATGTAAATGTTTCTGTGAAATAAGCTAAAATATATTATTGTGGTCAAAACATATTTCTCCAAACTGTTTACTCTGTCAGAAATTAGTTATTATTGTGCTTTTTATAGAAAAAGACAGTCTGAGAAGCAGGTGTGTGTGTGTGTGTGTGTGTGTGTGTGTGTGTGTGTGTGTGTGTGTGTGTGTGTGTGTGTGTGTGTGTGTGTGTGTGAGAGAGAGAGAGAGACAGACAGAAAAGTGGCTAAAATACATTGCTGTGGCCAGAAATTCTTTTTTTCTTAAATATTTTATTGCATAGCTATTAAGCATATACAATCACTGTATTCTGCAAAATCAAGAAATTTATTGTAAGAGATGACTAAAAGATCAATAAATTGAAAATTAATCAAATCACTACTAAAACAGTCATAAGAGAAAAGACTGTAATTATTTACAAACTAAAATATAGTTGATCTATAAAATAATAATAAAATAAAGTAAATACAACTTAATCTGCCTAAAGTAATAATTTATGCAAAAGCATCCTTTTGACTAAATCTTTGGAATATCATAAGTAATCCTTTGTTTATATTTTATTAAAGTAGTGTTGATTTCTTTATAGTATACATAAGAAGGGAGGTTACAAAATAGCAAATAAGATGAAGGCTTTGCTTTTCCTATTTCTTTGCAATACCTTTCCATGCTACTGCTAATATGCACCAAAACAAAGCTTTCTGTGGCATACTTATGCAACTTTGGACTGTGTAGCTTTCTTTGCAATACCTTTCCATGCTACTGCTAATATGCACCAAAACAAAGCTTTCCTTGGCATACTTACGCAACTTTTGACTGTCACTGCACAAAACCAAATGTTAGGTAAATAGAAAATATCTGACTATAAAATTGATAAAAACATTTGAAATTTTGCCATAAAGTATTGTTTCATCAGTAATAAATGTATATTTATTTTATATTTGTTGACTGTGATAGTCCAGCTGAGTAATGCCATGGCCCAGGGGAACAGTTCCAAAACTCTTACTTGAAGCAATTATAGCTAATACAATTTCATTAGCTTGACATAATACATATATGTAATATAAAGTAATAGGTAGGAAGTAGTGTGAAAAATAAAATAAGGATCAGATAAAGAATAAAAATTAGGTCATGTACATTTGGAGAATTGTAAAAGAAACTGAAGAGAAAAGGAGATGTAAGTTTAGAATAGAGCAAAGTTAGGAAATAAAGTGAAAGAGAAGAGCTTTATTCATGGATTAAGTATAATATAAAGGAGGAAGAGAGTGAAAGAGAAGTAAAACAGTAGGCTTAGTTACTATAAACAGGGACAAGAACATTTGATTGCACAATAGGTTTTTACCATGTTGACAGTTGTTTAGGATTTGCTTCATTCCTAAGATCTAGGAAAGAGTTCCATAGTCTAGTAACATAGATATTACAGGGAAAGGCACCATAATGAGTATTTAACTTAGCTACTTGTAAGATTTTTGAGTTTGCGAGCACAGGTTTCGGCTAGGGATTAGCTGGTTTCTAAGGTTTTTAGAGGTGAGCAGGTATTTGGTCTATAGATTATTTTGTGTGCACATGTTTTTATTTAGCTTAGTATAAGTAGGTTATCCAGTTATAGCCATTTGCTATTTTGAAGAACAGTGCAGTTCTGGGTTAAAAGTGGAACATTAGCTGCAAATTTGGCAGATTAGCTACAGGAGATTTCTAATTTATAAAAGTGAGTTTTAACAATGTTAGAATGGAGAAGCATGTAGTAATGAGAGGTGATGCAGTCTTTGGGCTGTGCTGACTTGATCAGTCTTGCTTAGATTTGACTTAGATTTGTATAGCATGCCTACCTTTTTATTAGATATAAGCCATGGTGGTGCAGCGGTAGCATTGTTGCCTCACAGCAAGAGGTTCTCCTGCTCATTCTCGGCTGGAGTGCCTTCTGTGTGGAGTCTGCATGTCCTCCCTGCGGTCAAGTGGCATTCAAAAGACATGCATGAATGGGCGTGCCTGTGCTAAAGGTTGGGCGTCCGGCTGGCAACTCGGCACCATAAAAATCTACTGCGAATCATTAGTGGACCGGAGTTCCGCTGTGGCAACCCCTAACCAGGAAAAACCTGAAAAGACAAACAACCTTTTTATTAGATGTGGAAGTAACATACTGTATGTGTTTATCAAAGGATAGTTTGTGATCAGAAAACTAGTCAGGGGACTTTGGTCTGGGTGACCTGTTCAGTTGTGCTGTTGCTGTTTGTCTTAATTGAGATTTCACCTGGGCCAAATATTAGAAGCTTTGTTTTACTAGTGGTTTAGCAATGGCTTGGATTTTTGGATCCATTCTTTAATCATGTAAAATTATTCTGTGTGATGAATTGTAGTTGGTTGAGTTAGCATACCAGGTTAGAGTGGAATCATCAGCATATTGGATTAATAAGGCTTTATGAATAATGATGTACATTTTATTAGCAAAGAGGGAGAATAAGACTGGTCCTAGTATGGATCTCTGTGAGACATCTATGGTTATTGAGAGAAAATCTGAGCATGTCTGTGACCATTGAATAGCTAGGGTTTGATTTGACAGACAGTTCTTAAATCAAGTTATAGTGTTGACACTAAGATCCATTTTTGCCAGTCATTGGAGAAGAAGTAAAGCCTTAGTGCTAGGAATATGGCAGTGGTAAAGAGACCATAGTTTTTTATTTGATAGGTGTTAAAGAAAGACACAAGGGCACATATTGAGTGGGTGACAGAAGGTTATTTGTAATGAGTTATAACAGTAGCTGTTTTTGTACATCCTTTTCTAGTATTTTGGATAGAGGTCATAGGATGGCTATTAGCTTGTAGATGGAGAGGTTATTATGTTGCCCACCCTTATGGACTGCTATTATGCATGGTTTATTGCCACTGACTTGGAATATGTTGCTCAGTAGTGGATCCATTGATTAATATTATAACTGGGTAGGCTACAATTTCAGAGGCTATCAGGAGGTGTTCAGAAGTAAGACGATCAGGTGCCTAAGAAGTGGGCTTTAGTTTCTGCAGCAATATTTTTATAGAGGTTACATTGGTGGGTAGCAGGTTAAAACAGCCAGATGGAAGGTTATTAGTGAGGATAGGGGTATTTTAGTTATAGTATAACGGGCTAGTAGCTGTATTAATGAACTGAGTGTTGAAGATGAAGCAGTAATAAAGTCAGGATGTGGATTTCCTTCCTGGTTCAAGTATTTTTTTACGTAAGACCAGTATTGTTTATGACTGGTTTGGGTGTAGTTAAGTAGTCTTTGGCAGTAGGATTGTTTAGTTGATTTAATTATACTTTTGACTTGGGTTTCTGAGTGTGTTGCAGGTTTGTCTGGATTGTATAATTTGTAAGGGATGTTCCATTGTTTTCAAAACTTACTTCTGATTGTCATTAATTGGTTGACTTCTGGTGATATTCAAGGCCCTCTGGTAAAGTTCCCTGCAACAAGATTTTTATTTTAGTATAAGTGCCTCTTGCTTTTTGTGATTCGGAATGTTTTCTATGAGCATCACAAGACAAGTCACAGATCTGGTTGGGTGGTTCAGGTATACCATCAGTGCAGAGTGAGCAAGATACCTCCTTATTTACCAAAAAAATGTCTCTTGCCTTTTGTGATTCAGGATGTGTTCTGTGAGAGTCATGGGAGGGCAGTTGCAGATCAAGCACGGTGGTTCAGGTTTGTATTTATTCATGTGTCAGCAAGTTGCTTCTTTATTTACAAACAAGTTCCTCTTGCTTTTTCTGATTCAAGATGTGTTCTGTAAGCATCATGGAAGAGCAGTGGAAAATCTGGCTTGATAGTTCAGGTTTGTCATCAGTCATGTGTCAGCAAGATATTTATTTACTTAGCAACAAGTGTCTCTTGCCTTTTGTGATTCAAAATGTTTTATTTACATTGATAAAATATTCTGAAAGTTAACCACACTGTGTCCCAACAGGGGAAAGTAGGAATATACTGTGTTTGAATGCATAACACAAAAAGATATTTGCAATCTTCCTTCAAGGTCATATTACATCAAGAACAGGTTCTATTATACAATCTGAAATTTATAGAAATGCTATGTGGGGTGAGATTTTCTAGGTGAAGACTTTCCAAACAGATTTAACTATCAGTTAATTTTCTTAAAAAATAACATTTTTATTTATCACAAAATTCCAAAAACACATTGGTATTAAATTTTTGTGTTAAGGTCATTTTGGTACAGCGGTAGCATTGTTACCTCACAGCAAGAGGTTCTACTGTTCCATTCTTGGCATGGCTTGGGAGTGCCTTCTGTGTGGAGCCTGCATGTCCTCCCCGCGGTTGGGTAACGTTCGAAAGACATGCCTTCGTTGAAGGTTGGGCGTCGAGCTGGCACCTTGGCATTTTGTAAAAAGCTACTGCCAATCATTAGCGGACCAGAGGTTTGCTGTGGTGACCCCTTACCGGGAAAAAGCCAGAAAGACAAACAAACAATCAAGCAGATAAATATTTGAATACATTTATGTTCAGAATATTGCCAAATATAGTAGTAAGTTTGAACAGGTTTCTTTTTTTTCTAAGTTTAGAATATTGTATATTTCATGATTTAAAAAAAAAATCTCACCCTGGTGTACATCTAAGCAAGCTAAATCAGTTAGATTGAAGTTTGAAATTATATATTCTAAATTTAATATTACCGTATTCTTTTAGCAGTTAAACTAGACAAAAATCCCACTAGCTTTCATAACTTTCTTTAATTAATTTTAATTGTCTGACTATATCTCATAGTGTCGCCCATTAGAAAATATCCAGTACTTCAATAAAGTAAGTGAGGGGGGGTAGGTGTGCATATTTTTTCAGAATTTCAAAATGATCATTGAGAATATATTTAGTACTGGCAACAGATAAAAACTAAATTCCTTTTATTATTATTTACATTCTCCGGAGATTCAGACTTTTTGAGCATAATGCAATGTGTATGTATTTCTGTACTGCATTATGCCAATAAAAAATATCTTAAGATGGAAACTAAACTATAAGATTCATTGTCAATTCAACTTTTATGCACTGGTCTAATATAATTTTAAAAGCAATTCTTGGTCCATTGGCTGAGCATAAAAAGAGATAAATTAATTATTGATATAACCTTTAGGTTGTAGTAATGCAATTTATTTAAAAGAATCATTTTAATAAGAAATGCTACCCTCAAAAATAAGTCAAGTAATTTTGGCATTCCTGGTATTAAATTAAGTTAATAACAATGACGTATATGATTTTTGCAACATCATCTATATTATGTTTTAATGCAATACCAGTATATATTTAAGTGTTGATATTTCAAGTTATATTTAAGAATTTCATGTATGACTTTTTTATTAATTAAAACTGTATTTGGCTTAAATGTTTAAATTATAGTATTGAATAAACTAATGCAAAATGTCATTAATATGATGAACTGACGTTTTAGAATAGCAATTATTAATTATATGAACAAAAATAAAGATAACTAAAATCATCTGTCCATTTCAAGACACATTCGTATTCTGTGTGTCATATAATTCAACAGTGATTGTACTGTCAGTGAATAAAATAAGTAAAAATGAATAACATCCTTGTTTGAGACTGATAACCAATACTTCTCTAGAAAAAAAATCATCATGTTTTAATATACATTTTACTGTTCTACAACTGATTTAAGTATCTATAAATATTGAGGACTTCTATTTCTGTAAAACATTAAACAAGTAGGTTCAATCAAGAAAATCAGAAGCATTTTCTATATCTAAACTTATAATGTCAAAATTGTCTTAGGGCTTTAATCATAGTTAAGATTTTTAGTATTATGTTTGCCTTTTTAAGATGACACCACTTCATTGTTTATGTTAAGTGCAGGGATATGATGTTTAATACTAGTTGCTAAGAGAGACAGGAAATGCTCATGGTCAGTATTCAGAAGACATATAGGCTTGCAAGCATTGCAAGCTATTGAATTTTTGTCACCTTATATACTGGAACTGTAAACACGTTTCCAACAAAAAGATATAACTCTACCTTTAATTAAACTGTTAAAGTGCTTCAAGAAGGGATAGTAATTATCTTATGAAGAATCTATAAATTTAAAGAATCAAATCATCCAAACCTCAAACATGCTAAGAAGGGTATTTCATTATTAGCACTCTCTTCTGACAACTCTTTAATAATATTTTTATTTACAAAATAATCTAGCTGTTTTTCATCAACATTAGTACTTCTAAAAATAAAAAAAGCCTCAAAATGTAATGCAAATGTATTTACAATGTCTCCAGCACCTATTTCTACTTTATTACAAGACATCCTTAAAGTATGAGAATGGTTTGTTTTACATACATCTTGAATACTAGGGCTAATCTTTTCAACATCAAATGAAATATTAAAGAGGGACTTTGCAAAACTTATATATGTGCATTTTATAAATGTATGAATGTGACCACATAATTAGTGAACTAATGGAAATTGAAGAAACTAAATACACAGAAAATTATGTTGCTAGAATGGAAATAACTAAAATAAGCAATTTTTCTTTGAAATAGAGGATAGTTAATTACTAGGCTAAATGAAGATGCAATGTGATATGGACTAACAATTTCAAGCAGTAATAAAATTGATTTGAAATAAATAAATTAATAAATATCTATTTGTTAGCAGACAATAGCAGAAGATACATAAAAAGTGATGGTGTTTACTGATCGTACCAGGATCTCACAAACCTTAGCCTCAAAAGGCTCTTAATGCTTACATTATCACTCAAACCTGAGGGTGACCTGCATCTAGCCATATTTCCCGTTCCAATTGTTTCTTTTCAACAGACTATTAGGTGACACACATCCATCCTTATTTGCCATTCTTTATTTTCTAACAGGCTATCGGAGTCAACCCCTTCTATTAAACTATATTCTATTCAATCCATAGAATAAGAATGTTTTAAATATCGATAAAACAGGTGGAACACAGTCAGAACCAGTATCCAAAAAAAGTTAAAATCCACAGAGAGCGGGAAGCAGCAATATTCCAATGAATTTTATTTTATAAAGTGCGCACAAACACCAAAACATAAACGCTATTCACATCCGCGTTTTCGTCTGTGTAACATCCAGACTTCTTCAGATGACCAGTGACACTAGTAACATTCTTTTATACTTTAACCAATCAACTCATTAATTGAAATTAATTGAAAATAAATTTAAATATTTATTAAGAAACACATATAAACGTTTTGGATCTTTTTCTAGTACATATTTTTATATATTTTTAAATAGTTTTAGTAAAAATATATTTTCCTTTTTTTTGGCACAACTGGGATTATATCTATTTATTAGAAACAGAATTATGAAATTCTCCTTTCCTTGGTAAAATCTTACAGTCATTATGTCCTATTTATGGAATGAGTTAAGTAGTTTTTAGTAGAGATGCGGGGAGACAAAGATGGCCGCCATTCTATAAGCACTGCAGTACTTCAGCTCTCCAAAGACCAGAAACAAAAATCACCTCTGCGGATGTACATTTGGAGTTAATCAACTAATTGACAGCAATTAATAATCTACTAGAAGTCAGCGATCTTATCGAGGAAAAAAAATTGAAAAAAAATACTTGGTGACAACAGGATTGGAACTGATTGCTTTGTTGATTCTGAACAGAGCAACAAACAAAGGACTGAATTACCACATTACTGAAACTTTTACTTGATAATCATCTCTATCTGCAGCATTTCAAAATGTCAAAAGAAGATAAAAATATGGACACTACAACTACTAAAACTAAACTGTCAGCATTACAGTCTCCAGAGAAGGAATCCATATTTAAGAGACAGAAAACATTCAGACAGCAAGAAACTGCAAAAACAGGGGCATCAGCGAAATCTGATCAACAGGTTACAATGGAAGAAATTAAGTCTGCATTGTTACCTATACAAGATGCATTACAAGACCTAACATCCCAAACACAAACATTTAGTGAGACATGTAATCGGATTCTAACAAGAATGGAGAAAGCAGAAACCAGAATAGCAGCAAATGAAGACAATATAGCATTGCTCACTAAAAGATCTGAATCACAAGAGGCTGATATACAAATGATGCAGAACAAAATTCTGGACCTGGAAGCAAGATCAAGACGTAACAACATAATCATCAGAGGGATCCCAGAATCAATCCAATATAATGAGCTGAACACTTCTATCATACAAATATTTGAAACATTACTTAAGGACTCTGTGGATGTTCAGCAAATTGAAAGAGCACATAGAGCTTACAGGAATTCCCAAGCTTCAAATACACCAAGACCTGTGTATGACAAAATATTAAACTTCCAGGATGTGAATAAAATACTTCTAACCATAAAAAAATCTGGAGGATCTATAATGTGGCAAAGTTATAAAGTTTCTATAACACAGGATTTACCAGCACAAATAAGACAGTCTAGACAAATGCTGGCTCCATACTGTAAGTTTCTAATTGACAAAAACATTAGATTTCAAATGAAATATCCTAACAGTTTAATCTTTACTCTTGATGGCATTAAATACACTGTAAATACAAAAAAAGAAGCCAGACCTACCTTTTTGAAGCTGTTTAAGGCTCTGCCACCGTCTGAAAATTGAACAGTACATCCTGGCTTTTTCCTGCATTAGAGTGAATGGGAGACTGCATTTACGAGAATCCGAGGCTTCAAAATCCTTTGTGTGTTCTTCTTTCTTCAGCAGGCCTGGTAATTCTCCGTTTTATCTTTTAATCTCGTCTTCCTAGCTGAAACACGAAGATTCCACGAAGTTTTATGGCTTCTACGAGCGCTCCTAACCCACGAGGAAGCAGGAAACAAGGTATAGGAAGCAGGGGGACCGTTTTGAGTGTGATACAGCTGAGAGGTCCGTTCGCGAATTGGTTCCCCCGTCGCGAGCGCGAAAATTCGAAAATTGAACTGCCTGGACTGCTGCAACTGCTGGGAAGCAAGAAGAGCTGCTGTAAATCAAAATGAAACTTTTTGGGACTTTTTTGGTGCTAAAATGACTGAGAAACGATCAATAAGGTAAAATGTGTCTTGTATGGACATAAATGTATGGTTTGGCTGTTGCTGTATAAGAGTCTATGGCTTAGTGGTAAATCCAGGTAATGCAGTCTATTTTTTGTGTTATTTTTTTCTCTTTTCTTTTTTTTTTCTCTCCTTTGCAGGCTTGTTTTGTAACTTACTGTGTTTTATTTAGTGAGTAAATAAGTGAATAAATAAGTATCTTTTAACTGTGTTCAGTTTGGGGAAGGGGGAGAACAGAAAAAAGAAAAAAAAAATATATATATATATATACATATAGTATAATTAGCAAACAGTAGTAGTAGTTGTGTAATATAGGTGGTGTCTAACTGTAATGATCTATAAAAATTAAATGCAATATTGTAGGAATGTTTTGAAGATAAATAGCTGACCTAAATAATGGCTTGTTTTAAACAAATGTATAATAACTGTGTGCTTATTAGGTGAACTGTTAGTTAAAAGGTTTTGGAACAAGTAATTATAATGCTAACATATTATTGCTGTATTTAAAGTTTGTTAAAAGTGAATTATTTGACATGTCAGGTACAATTAGTTTACATGAATATTAGGGAAATGTTCAGAGCTGTAGTTACTTGAGTGTGGTGTTTAGTAGGGAATGTCTGGGTTAGACTTTGTAGACGTAGATATAGTTGGTGTAGGTTTTTTTGCATGCTATTTTATTGTTAGTTAATAGAATTAGTAGTTTAGCTACTTGGGAAATGTTATCCATTGTGAAAAACCTATGTTCATCCTGGTCCGGAGGAATAGTGGATAGGCACTGGGTAGGGATGGGATGGCTGTTTTGCTTCCAAAAAATTCACGTAATACCAACACTTGTCAATTTAAGGTGGAAAACAAAAAATAGATACCATTATTCATCAATTCATAGTTTAGAATGTGGATAATAGATTCCTGGAATGTTAAAGGACTCCAGAACATGAAAAAGAAAGCTGTTTCTGCATTTGTTATTTAAATCAAAAGCAGGTTTTATTCTATTACAAGAAACACATTTGACTAATGACCAATGGGAAACAATGAAGGACAAGAAATGGATTAGGAAGGTTGTAAAGGCGGAAGGGACTACGAATAGTGCTGGGGTGGCAATTATAATCAAGAATCAGTTTCAAGGAGAAATTTTGGAGGACAAAATAGATAAAGAAGGCAGATGGTGTTTGGTGGTTCTCAAAACTGAAAGTTTCGATAAGCCGATAGTACTTTTATGTGTTTATGCCCCAAATGTGAACCAACATCATTATATAGCTTCAATTTACTCTATTCTACAGTCATATAACAACTGTTACATAGTGATGGGGGGGATTGGAATGCTTACCAAGATTCTAAAACTGATAAGTTGGGAGCTTCGACTGCTTTTAATAAGCAGGCAATGGTAGCGTTGAAAGAACTGAGAACGGATTTCAAACTATATGACCCTTTTAAACACAAACACATACAAGCAAAGGCAGAAAACTTTACTTTCTATTCTAGCTGCCATAAAATGTGGTCAAGAATTGATTTTTTTTTAATTCCAGAAGTGTTCATTTCACTTGACCCTAGGGTTTCTAATCAAGCTAGACAGCTCTCAGACCACTCTAAAATAACTTTAACTTTAAAGACCGATATTTTGAATACTAAAAATCATGGTGGATATAATTGGTCCTTAAACCCATACCTATTAACCAAAGAAGATATAGTAAAGGAAGTTAAGGAGATACTTAAACAATTAGTATACAATATACCCCGTAATGAACATCCATTAGATATAGAATGGGCTACAACTAAAACTTTGTTAAGAGGATTATTTATTCAGAAAGCCACTTATTATAAAAAACTCCAAAATAAAGAACAACTGGATCTGGAAACTAAAGTACAATTATTAGACCAGGAGCTGATGAGTAACTACACTGAGCAAACAGAAACTGAGTTGTTAAGATGTCAGAAAGAGCTGTTTCTTATGCATAACAGAAAATTGACACTGTACGAACAAAGAAGTTTAGTTAAATATGCAAATCACATTCAAACTCCCTCGAAAGCATTAGCCCACATTATTAATCAGACGAAATCGACACGATTAATTACCGAAATAAATCATAATAATACGTTATATACTGATAAGTCAGATGTCATGAAGATTTTTGAATCAATTTTTAATCAGATATATGGTGAGCAACAAACTCATGGGCATGATGAAGAGAGAAAAGAGTTCTTACAGAAAATTAATTTTCCCAAGATTGACGAGGATTCTCAGGAGAATTGACTGCATTGATTACAGTTGATGAAGTTCTAGAGGCAATTAAGAAACTAAAGCCACATAAAGCCCCAGGACCAGATGGTATGACCTCTGAATTTTATAAATCTTTTAGTGGGATTCTGAGCACCGTACTTTCACAGACCTTTAATTATATCATTTCGAATGGCAGCAATGATCTTCATTTTAATGCATCAAGAACAATTCTGTTATTGAAAGAGAATAGTGATCCCAAAAATCCAGACAATTATAGGCCCATATCATTGTTGAATATTGATATGAAAATCATGACATCTATTCTAGCTAGTAGATTAAAAAAAACAATAAACTTGATAATATCAGAAGAACAGGCGGGGTTTATAGATGGGAGACAGACTACAGACAATACATTAACTCTTCATACTTTAATATCTTATGCAAAGTATAAAAATATGAACATATATGCTTTAATAATTGATGCTCAAAAGCATTCGATAGAGTTAATTTGGCTTATTTATTTGAAACATTATCATATTTCAATATACCTCAGCTTTTTATTTCTATGTTAAGAAATTTATACAAGAATGCATACACTAGTTTATATATAAATCATGAATGTTCCAAAAGGATTCAAATTAAAATGGAACTCGACAGGGTGCCCATTGTCTCCCATACTGTTTAATCTGTATTTGGAACCTTTATTTCTTCATATGAAACAAAAAGTTTTTATAATTCTCCTGTACTTCTTGGGATAAAGGTTAGGATGGCTGCTTTTGCAGATGATTTAAATATATACAGTACCACACCGGTGTCAGATACAGAAAAAATACTAACAGCAATACAAACCTTTGAGAAAATTGCTAATTACAAACTAAATTTAAAAAAAAACAAAATATTCCCTCTAAAGACACCTACACCTTTTTCAATGCTACCATTGATAGGACGAATAAGGACAGAAGTAAGAATAAAATATTTGGGGATTGACTTTTCAACTGAAAATAGAGAATTTTTTATCAACAATATTAAGGCAACTGGAGACCGAATAACAATGGATTTAAAAAGATGGAGTAAGTTGAAGCTACCGATGATGGCAAGAGCAGCGATAATAAAAATGAACGTTCTCCCAGAATGCTATATTTTTAGAGCAGCACAACTTAAAATCACAAAATCCTTTTTCAAGCAATTTCAGATAGGACTAGGGAAATTTCTGTGGGAACCCAGAAAAATGAGAATATCCTATGAAAAACTGATGGCTCCTAAAACGAGGGGGGGGTTGGATTTACCAGATTTTGAGATGTATTATACAGTGATTCAGGCCAATAGGATTTTAAGGGTGTCTTACTTGGATAGTGAAAATAGAAAATGGATACCCAAATGGGTACTGCTAAATTATAAACATATAAAAGGGAAGAGAATTAATGTTAAAGCTGTACCATTTTGAATATAAAAACATTGAGTAAATATGAGTTAATGGAACACATCAAGGTATGGGCAGTGGCGACTCAAACTCTGTTTGCCTCCTTGAACCTTTTAAAATATATGATGATGTTTCAACCGTTTGATGGAAATCCTAATATAACTATTGGTAATCAACTGATAGACTTAAAGAAATATCCATTTATTAAGGAATTAACTGTAAGGGATTTATACCCCTTCCTAGGAGTAGCGGTACATGATATCTTAAAAGAGATGAATCTTCCCATCTCTTATTTAATTATAATGAGGCAGTTAAAAGATTTGGCCATAAATTATTTTACCAGTTCTGAAATAAAAAAGAGGAACTAGTTATTTCAGGTCATCTGTGGGAAGCATTGCAACAAGATAGAAAATATATATCCTCAGTGTATAAAATGGCAAAAGAGAGAAAATATAATAATCATATTCTGTTATCCAAATACTGAGAGAGAAATTGCCATCCCTAGATGACAGTAAAATAGTAGAGGCGTTTAACTTAACATTAAAATCCGTATCACTTCAAAAACTGGTCTTTACTCAATTGATGATATTTAACAATGCATATTATACCCATCTTACACTTCATAAATTTGATTCAAAAAAGTCACCTACATGTCCACAGTGTATAGATCAGACAGCAGACCTGTTACACATGTTCTGGAGTTGCAAGTGCATTTATAAATTATGGAATTCTTTAAAGTTACAACTACAAAAATGGGTTACCAAAACTCAACACTCTCCTGGGAATTTCTGATTTTACATATTCCACGGAGAATTTGGACAAAACAAAAAGATTGTAATTATGAATATTAGTTTTCTAATGAAATTATATATAGCCACAAATTGGTTGAACCCAGCACAGGTGTCGTGGCAAAATTTCAGGCTGTTAGCGATTAAGCATATATTAGCGCACAAATTGTTAATTAGAAATAATAAGAAAAGTATAAACAGCATAAAAATTTGGGAACAAATCTTTAATATTATTTTGGCGTGGTTCCTATCCACTTTCCGTCAGGACATTCTGTATGTGTACCAACACATTCTTGGATTAGATAGAAAATGTAGAAATAATACAAATTATTGGCTTGAGTTGGTTTATAATTGTCTATTGTAGATGCTTTTATGTTAAATTTTTTGTGATTTTAATTTCCTGTACTTGGTTAAAATGATATTTATTCTTAATGTATTATAGGGAAATTCAAAATGGAACTAAAACATTGGAAGCAATATTGTACATAATGTAAATAGTGTGTGAAATGTATAATGGTTTGGCAAAACAATAAAAATGATTATTGAAAAAAAAAAGTAGTTTTTAGTAGAGATGTATATGCGTGTATTAGCCAACTTGTTTTAGTCTTTCAAATAAATGGTTTTCAATTAATTTCAATCAATGAGTTGATTGGTTAAAGTATAAAAGAATGTTACTAGTGTCACTGATCATCTAAAGAAGTCTGGATGTTACACAGACGAAAACGCGGATGTGAATAGCGTTTATGTTTTGGTGTTTGTGCGTGCTTTATAAAATAAAACTCATTGGAATATTGCTGCTTCTCACTCTCTGTGGATTTTAACTTTTTTTGGTTAATGTTTTAAATATGTTTGCCATCCTTGGAATATTTAAATAATATCATTGCTCTGATCTTTTGACTAAATAATATAATTATATTCTTAAATGCATTGCTACAGCCTGCAAGTGATCTTAGCCATGAAGAAAGTGTCAAAACTGGAACATCTATATATATATCTATATATCTATATATCTATATATATATATATATATATATATATATATATATGTACCAATTCTGCAGAACTCAACATGGAATGGCCTGTAGCCTATATGACTCATATACAACATATCTAAGTCTAGATCCCCAATGATAAATTTAAAACAAGGGCAACAACCACATTTAGATTTCCCCCATAAATCTGTGTCAGGTCATCCTTCTGATCATCACTTATCATTCTTCAAAAATAATTTTAAATTATTTCTAATTTATTAATAAAAACTGGACTGCTACCCACAGCTGTAAACCATTAATTACTGCCTATAAGTATCCCCAGTTAATAATTGTTTTCATTTTTGCACAATCTGTGGTAAAAACCAAACCATGTTTATGAACATATTTATGGCATTTAGGTGAAAGATTAAAACAATACTCCAAGTGAACAATCCATAGATTATGAAAAAGCTTTTAAAAATATTATTTTGGGAGTGGCTAGAGTATAGCTATGTAGATTCAAGAGGTGATCACTTCAGAATTAGAATGGCAAGTAAGGATATATGTGGATCACTGATAGGTTTGAATGGAAATATGTGCATTAAGGGCCTTTTGAGGCTACGATCTGTGAAATCTAATGAATTCTAGGTAAGTGTCATTACTTTTTAATTACTTCTTGGTATTGCATTTGAACAAGTGGACAATCATTAATTTGTTTTTATTTAATCACTTCTTATTGTTAATGACACTGTAATACACAGAACATTACATATGCATTTAGCCTGTAGCTGAAAATCTGTTTTATCAAAGAAGAAAATTCTGTATTGTTTTAATTTATTCTTGTTGTGACAGCATAACTGCCTCTCTGCACTTAGAAATTCTGTCACTT